>NC_135305.1:77025512-77331473 GCF_048772815.1 Callospermophilus lateralis | reverse complement strand
TGGAGCATGGAAAGAGGCTGCTGATAAGTTTCTTAAAGAGAGAGAAATAAAAACAACTCAGGAAAGAGTGGTTGCAAAAATGGCCAGGAAACTAGAGTGTGTTTCTTCTAGAGAAGATACAGGATTAATGGTGGACTCACCTTAACTTGTGGAGAAGGATAAATGCTTTAGGCTTAATGAAAGAAAGCTTATTGACAATCAGAGTTACACAGGGATTTTTTTTTATAAATGCCTTTGTTCATGGAGGAGGTTGATCTTAAACTGTAAAAACTTGTCAAGCAAGGCATCCCAGAAATATAGTGATGTTGGACAAGTAGCAGGTCTGATTCACTAACACCCTAGTTTCCACTGCATCAGATTGAGCCGAGTCCAAGTAAGTAGGAGAATTGTTGATTGTTGCTTATGCAGAGGTAGCAAGAGAAGTAGAGAAAAGAAAGACAAATAGAAGAGAAAAATCTAGAGGCACTCTTAATCAGTACAAGACTAACTCAAAGACTTGACCTTCCTTTCATTGAAAGATGGTAAATACATTAACTTGCTTTGCTGAAGTAACTATTTATCTATCATCTATCTATCTATCTATCTATCTATCTATCTGTTATATAATGTCATATTATATACTTTAAGTATGCACAATAAAATTCATTTAAAAAAGAAAACATAACTCTCCCAGACATTTAGCACAACTCTCGATTATTATGAAGGGTTGCTGACACAGTAATAAACAAGATGGTGTTTTTACCATGTGGTTTCTAATTTTGCATGTGCAAATCTAACCCAAGTTATGGATCAGATTTTAAATAGATATCCTTTGAAGATTGTGATATATTACCTTAGCTTCATAAGTATGAAAATAATAACAATTTTCATATTATAAGAACAAAGTTGCATAAATTTCATGTCCTTACATTGACAATAGTCTTAAATTTTTCTGATATATAAAACATAAAAATTATATATGTGTATTACCTTGTGATATTTACATACCTTTATGTGTTGCATAATATTTAAATCAGGATAAATATATCTGACTCATTTATCCTTTCTTTGTGGAAAACATTAAGAAGTAATTTCTTCTAGTTTTTTTGAAATATACAATTGCTATATATAGTCACCTCACTGAGCAATAGCACACCAGAACTTCTTTTTTCCTGCCTAACTGTAATTTAATAACATTGATTAGCATCTCTGGAGCCACTGGTAACCAAAAACTTTCAACTTCTATAAGATCAACCTTTTCATATTCCACATGAGCGTGCCTGGTTTATTTCACTTAACGAAACAATCTGCAGTTCCAGGATGTTGTCACAAATGACAGAATTTCATTCTTTGTGGGGCTGAATAATATTCCATTGTTATGTTTAGCACATTTTCTTCATTCATTTGTTAATGGATACTTAGGGTGTTTTCCCTTCTTGGCCTTTGTGAATACTGCTGAAATGAAAGTGGAACTGAAGATGTCTCTTCAAATGCTGAATTTATTTCCTTTGGCTATTTAGCCAAGAGTGAGATTGTTGTATTATTTGATGGTTCTTGTGATTAAGGGATTTGTTCTAATAGTGTTTTGATGTCTTGCTTATGTTTTTTGGTTTGTCTATTATTGATTTTTCCTTTTTGATTATCATAAAACTTACAAAAAACATCTTTTGACTGTAAGCTATTTGGGAATGATAGCAATATAACATATTCAGAAAGGAAAATAGAAAATGTACTAATAAAAACTCCAACTTGTACTCAATTCCTCCCCACATTTGAATTTTTGTGTCCCATTTTACATCTTTCTATGTTGCCTATCTCTTAATATATTATTGGAATCTTTTTATTTTCAGTTGTTTTTAATCCTCCATAATAACAATATGAATGGTTTCCATACCATGCTTACAATATTATAGCATACTTGAATTTGTATAATTATACTTACCAGTGGATTTTATACGTTCCCATATTTTCCTTATTCATTTTTTTGTATTTCTTTCACTTTGAAGAAATCACTTTAACATTTCTTGTAGGACAGGTGTGGTGGAAATATATCCTTTTAGCTCTGGTTTGGGACTGTTAACTCTCCTTCATTTCTAAATGATAGGCTGCTGCTGAGTAGAAAATCCTCAGTTGACAAGGTTTTTTTTTTTTTTCTTCAGTACAATGAAAAATTCATGCCACTATCTCCTGGCCTGTAAGCTTTCTGCTGTCAGATTAATTGGAATACCCTTATATGTTTTTTTTTTTTTCTTTTCTCTTGAAGCCTTGAGAAAATCCACTTTACTGTTCTCCTTGGAGAGCTTGATTATATATATGTGTGTGTTGAAGAAGACTTAATTGATTCAAATATTAATGATGACTATTATGATTTGGATATGAGATATGCCCCCAAACTCCTGTTAATATAATCAGAGGTAAAGTGATTAAATTAAGAGCGGTTTACCTAATAGGTCCATCCTAGCTTGTATGGGCTGACTGGGTGGTAACTTTAGGCAGGTGGACCATGGTTGGAGGAGGTGGGTCACTGCCCTGGAAGGGTGCTTCTGTCCTGTGGTCCCTTCCCCCTACCCCTCTCCTTCCTGCGCCCACCATGTGCTGAGCTGCTTTGCTCTGCTGGACCCTTTACCCCATGATGGGCTGCCTCGCCTTGCACTCACAGTAGTGGATTTGTACATCTATGGAATGAGACCTCTGAAACCATGAATTCAAATAAACAATTCCTCCTTTAAGTTGTTCTTGTTGGGTATTTTGGACATAGCAACATTTAACCTTCCTGTACCTGAATATTTGTACCCTTCTCAAGCTTTGGGAACATTTTGTTATTATCTCTTTGCATAAGCTTTCTACATCTTTGTCACTATCAAGTTCCTCTTGGACCCAAATAACCTGATTGTTTTCTCTTTTAATGCTGTCCCAAAGTTCCCAAAGCTTTTTTCATTCCTCTTCATTATTTTTTTTCTTTTTCTCCTCCCTCTATGTATTTTCCAGCAGCCTGTCTTCTACCTGCTAATTCTTTCATCTGTTTGATCTACTCTGCTATTGATTTCTTCTATCATGTTTTTTAATTTCACTTACTGTATTTTCAGCTCAAGAATTTGTTCAATTTTCTAATAATCTTCCATCTAAGAGTTCATCCATATTGTTTATTCTGTGTTTAATTTCTAGTACCTTATTTGGACTGATACAGAGGTCATGGCTCCTCCCAGATTCTTGATACTTGTTGATGTGCAATGTCATCTGAGCATCAAAGAAATAGTTCTTTATTTCAGTTTTTGTGATCTAGGTTTGTGACTATCTTTTTAGAAATCATAAGCAACCTGCTTAGTTTCTCGGAGTATGTAGTCACTAGCATTATTTGAGCACTAGATGGGCCTTAAGTGCAGGTTTGCCACAAGTTTGCTTTTAGGATGTTGTCACTCTCTCAGCACTAGAGAATGAACCAAGCAAGCCCAGGTCTGTCCCACATCTACATTTAGTGTGTTGTTAAGTTTGAACTGAGAGAGTATCTAAAAAGAGCTGTCCCTGTGAGTCTGTCCCTGGGGCTAAGGTAGGTCCAGTTGCCTCATCCACAGTTACCAACGTGTGTTTGTGCACAACAAGGTTTTGCCTGGCTGTGGGAAGAGTCATCACAGAGGGAGCTGCCCCAGGTTCCTATGCCACACTTGTGGCCACCAATGCTATAGTGCTATGTTACATCCTGAGCTCATAGCCTACTGAAATCAGCACAGCACTGTGATGGGAACAAAGCCCACATGAGCTTCCTACTACAGAGGGCTTTGTTCCTTGGGGCCCAAGACTGCTGCAGCCAGTCAGAGATGACGCTGGCAGGAATAGGAGTTCAGTCCATATACTGTGGCTCCATGTGTCCACCTTACACTGGGATTTTACCACTTTCAGAGGTTCTATCTTACACTGGGATTTTACCACTTTCAGAGGTTCTATCTGTGGTCACTGATCTGGGAATGGGGGTCATTAGGATCTGCCCAGTGCTGAGTTTCATTGGGTTCTACAGCAATGTCTTATTCTCACCATCTTGTCCTAACCTTAGCAAATAGAGTCTTACTCCATACTGAATGTGGGAATAGTAGTGAAGTTGGTCTTAGCGACCAAAGCTGACAACTAGCTGGGTAACATCTGATGCTAATGGTCACAAAAACCTGCACAGTCTTAGGGTTACACCCAGAACCACTGCAGCTCCACCAGGGCAGATGTCTCTGTATCGACCCAGAGAAGATCTAAAGAATCTTTCTGAGAGCTCTGGCCTGAGTATAAGGATGTTTGGTTTCTTCCTGGTGCTGGATCTTACCATAATGGGACTGTCATTGCGCTTTCAGGCAAAGTTCTGTGCTAGCTTTCATTCTCTTATTACCTAGAACATGGAATCATGTTCTTCCTCTGGCTGCCCAAGGTAGGGGAAAGGGTGATGGAGGCAGTCACTTAGCTAGCTACCAATACAGTTCTTGTACCTCAGTCTGCTGGTGCCAGTCTGGGGGCACGGTTTTAGGGCTCTTCCCAACATTGAGTTTCACCATGGAGGGCCTGCTAACTGGGTTTCATGTCTAAGCCCTGAAATTAATATCTTTGCCCTCTACCAAGTAGGAGGCATCTCTCTTGGAGTTGAGAGAGGGATACGTGAGAATCTCCTTTCCATCTTCTTCAGTACATCTTTTATTACTATGATACTATAACCAAACACTGTGTTTTCTCACCTGGCTTCCTTAGCTATAGTAAAGGTAGTTTGATGCATGAGTAACTGTTCAAATTGGTGTATATATGAGGAGACAATCATCGGAGACTCTTATTCAGCTGTCATCTTTAAATAGTCTCCAGGTATTAAATTTTGACCTAACAGAATTCAAGAAAGCCTTGTTGTTAGGGCCAAATTTTAGTGATTCAGTATTCTTATCTTCTGCTTTCAGATAGTTCCACATAATTATTTAAGATAGATTATTTATAGCTCCCCCAAAATATTTTTCCTTAGCTAATTTTAGTAGACCACTCCAAATTTCCATCTTTTTTAAAATTTTTATTTACTTTTCTTTAGTCATACATGACAGTAGAATGCATTTTGATATATATAATACATACATGGAATGTACATACATCAATCATATTGTCTGTTCTATTCTGCTGCCCTTCCTATCCTCCCTACTCCTCCCCTCCTCTCCCATCCTTTCTCTCTGTCCAATCTAATGTGACACACTTTTTTTTTCTTTTTCTCATCACAACATCATATAAGTATTCTATATAACAATGAGGTTCTCCTTCCATCTTCTGTGCAACTACCCTTCTCCCTCTTTTTCCCTCCCACCTCTCTTCCCTATTTAGTGGTAGTCTTCTCCTCATGCTCTTCCTCCCTATCCCATTTTGAGTCACCCCCTTATATCAGAGAAGACATACGGCTTTTGTTTTTTAGGGATTGGCTAACTTCACTTAGCATAATCTGCTCTAATGCCATCCATTTGCCTGCAAATGCCATGATTTTATTATTTTTTAGTGCTGAGTAATATTCCATTGTGTATAAATTCCACATTTTTTTAATCCATTCATCTATTGAAGGGCATCTAGGTTGGTTTCACATTCTAGCTATTGTGAATTGTGCTGCTATAAACATTGATGTGGCTGTGTCCCTGTAGTATACTCTTGTTAGGTCTTTTGGGTATAGTATGAGAAGGGGACTAGCTGGGTCAAATGGTGGTTCCATTCCCAGCTTTCCAAGGAATCTCCATACTGCCCTCCAAATTGGCTTCACCAATTTGCAGTCCCACCAGCAATGTATGAGTGTATCTTTTTCCCTGCATCCTCACCAGCACTTATTGTTGTTTGACTTCATAATGGCTGCCATTCTTATTGGAGTGAGATGGTATCTTAGAGTAGTTTTAATTTGCATTTCTCTGATTGCTAGAGATGGTGAGCATTTTTTCATGTATTTGTTAAAAGATTATATATCCTCTTCTGAGAAGTTTCTGTTCAAGTCCTTGGCCCATTTGTTGATTGGGTTATTTGCTTTTTTGTTGTTTAACTTTTTGAGTTCTTAGTATACTCTAGAGATTAGAGCTCTATCTGATGTTTGAGGGCTAAAAATTTGTTCCCAGGATGTAGGCTCCCTATTCACCTTGAATATTATTTCTCTTGCTGAGAAAAAACTTTTTAGTTTGAATTCGTCCCATTTGTTGATCCTTGGTTTTAACTCTTGTGCTATAGGTATCTTATTAAGAAATATGGGGCCTTCCCCCACTTGATAAAGATTATGACCAATTTTATCATCTATTAGACGCAGAGTCTCTGGTCTGATTCCTAGCTCCTTGATCCATTTTGAATTAACTTTTGTGCATGGTGAGAGAAAGGGATTCAATTTCATTTTGTTGCATATGGATTTCCAGTTCTCCCAGCACCATTTGTTGAAGATGCTATCCTTTCTCCATTGCATGCTTTTAGCACCTTTGTCTAATATAAGGGAGTTGTAATTTTGTGGATTTATCTCTGTGTTCTCTATTTTGTACCACTGGTCTACCAGCCTGTTTTGGTGCCAGTACCATGCTGTTTTTGTTACTATTGCTCTATAGTATAGTTTAAAATCTGGAATCACGATACCACCAATTTCACTCTTCCTGCTTAGAATTACTTCAGCTATTCTAGGTCTCTTGTTTTTCCAGATGAATTTCATGATTGCTTTTTCTATTTCTGCAAGGAATGTCATTGGGATTTTGATGGGAATTGCATTGATCTGTAAAGTGCTTTTGGTGATATGACCATCTTAACAATATTAATTCTACCAATCCATGAGCAAGGTAAATCCTTCCATCTTCTGTGGTCTTCTCCTATTTCTTTCTTCAGGGTTCTGTAGTTTTCATTGTATAGCTCTTTCACCTCTTTTGTTAAGTTGATTCCCAGGTATTTTATTTTATTTTTTGAGGATATTGTGAATGGAGTAGTTGTCCTCATTTCCATTTCAGAGAATTTGTCACTGATATACAGGAATGCCTTTGATTTATTGGTATTGATTTTATATCCTGCCACTTTGCTGAATTTATTTACTAGTTCTAGAAGTTTCTTGGTTGAATTTTTTGGGTCTCCTAGGTATAGGATCATGTCATCAGCAAATAGTGCTAATTTAAGTTCTTCTTTTCCTATATTTATGCCTTTAATTTCTTTTGTCTGTCTAATTGCTCTGGCTAGTGTTTCAAGAACTATGTTGAATAGAAGTGGTGAGAGAGGGCATCCCTGTGTTGTTCCAGATTTTAAAGGGAATGCCTTCAATTTTTCTCCATTTAGAATGATGCTGGCCTGAGGCTTAGTGTATATAGCTTTTACCATTTTGAGGTAATTTCCTGTTATACCTAATTTTTCTACAGTTTTGAACATAAAGGGGTGCTGCATTTTGTAGAATGCTTTTTCAACATCTATCAGATGATCATATGGTTCTTATCTTTAAGTCTATTGATGTGGTGAATAACATTTATTGATTTCCGTATATTGAACCAGCCTTACATCCCAGGGATGAATCCCACTTGGTCATGGTGCACGATCTTTTTGATATGTTTTTGTATCCAATTTGCCAGAATTTTATTGAGGATTTTTGCATCTAAATTCATTAGGGATATTGGTCTGTAGTTTTCTTTCTTTGAGGTGTCTTTATCTGGTTTGGGAATCAGGGTGATATTGGCCTCATAGAATGAATTTGGAAGTACTCCCTCTTTTTCTATCTCCTGAAATAGATTGTAGAGTATTGGTATTAGTTCTTCTTTAAAGTTCTTGTAAAACTCTGCTGTATATCCGTCTGGTCCTGGGCTTTTCTTGGTTGGTAGTCTTTTGATGGCTTCTTCTATTTCCTCACTTGATATTGGTCTGTTTAGGTTGTTTATTTCATCCTGACTCAATCTGGGTAGCTCATATGCCTTAAGGAATTTATCAAAGCCTTCACTATCCTCTATTTTATTAGAGTATAGTGTTTCAAAATAATTTCTAATTATCTTCTGTATTTCTGAATTGTCTGTTGTGATGTTGCCTTTTTCATCCCATAAGCTAGTAATTTGGGGTCTCTCTCTTCTTCTCTTTGTTAGTGTGGCTAGTGGTCTATCAATCTTATTTATTTTTTCAAAGAACCAACCTTTAGTTTTGTCAATTTTTTCGATTGTTTCTTTTGTTTCGATTTCATTGATTTCAGCTCTGATTTTAATTATTTCTTGCCTTCTACTGTACTTGCAGCTGATTTGTTCTTCTTTTTCTAAGGCTTCGAGGTGTAGTGTGAGGTCATTTATTTGTTGGCTTTTCCTTCTTTTAAGGAATGAACTTCATGAAATGAATTTTCCTCTTAGTACTGCTTTCATAGTGTCCCAGAGATTTCGATATGTTATGTCTGAGTTTTCATTTGCCTCTAAGAATTTTTTAATTTCCTCTTTGATGTCTTCTGTAACCCTTTGTTCATTCAGTAGCATATTGTTTATTCTCCATGTGATGTAGGATTTTTTCTTTCTTATTTTATTATTGATTTCCAATTTCATTCCATTATGATCAGATAAAATGCAATTTCCATCTATCTTTAAAGCTAACCAAAATATAGTCTTTCTATACTCTTTATAAATGTATTTCTACTACCTCTCTCTACATTGGAGAATTGTCAATTTTATACCCCTCTTTTAAACTGAAAATTAAAAGTCTTGCTTAATTGTTTCTTTCCATTGGCATGGCAATACCATCATCACAGAGACAGCATGGAGATGTTGGAGAGGGTACATGCTTTGAGTTATACAGTTGTGAATTTGAATCTCACATCTGCTATTTGTTAGCTGTGTACATTGTCCAAGTGTATCTTAGACAAAAATCCCTGAAGTTGTTCTAAATTTTTTCCTCTTCTGTAAAATGGACTGGTCAAATGGATTGAGACAATGTGCTTGAAGTTCCTTGATTAGGTGCAAATCCATAATAATAATGTTATTTCTTGAAGATTATAAGTTGTTTTCCAGTTCTGATTTCATAAGCCCTCATTCCTTCCAAGCTATGTCATCACTCTATTTTGGTCAGCTTATACCTCTGAAGCTATAAGATTGAGTGAAGGAAACTATTCTGTTGTCATTGTTTATGGCTTTTATTATAAAGCACAACACAGAATCTTAACTTAGGAAAGGCAGGAAGACATTGCTGAATGATGTCCAAGATAATCATCATGATCATCATCATTATCATTATCATCATCATGGGAGAAACCCATGGAAATAAATTGATCACATTGAAAGTTTAATTAATTGAGAGGATAGATCTTTATTTTAAA
This sequence comes from Callospermophilus lateralis, assembly GCF_048772815.1. Lineage (NCBI taxonomy): Eukaryota > Metazoa > Chordata > Mammalia > Rodentia > Sciuridae > Callospermophilus > Callospermophilus lateralis. The sequence goes on along the minus strand of NC_135305.1, from coordinate 77,322,223 downwards.
AAAAATACTTCATCCACTTCACCTACAGATAAAGACAATATTTTTAGCTATAAATTGGAAAACAGACCTGTTAATTAATTGGTAGCTGCTGCCACCAAGTGGTGGCAAAATACTTCCTTGGAAAAGAGAATGCAGTAACTTTTAGGAGCAAAAGCCCCCATTATACTTGGACCCAAATACCGGTTCTTTTGCATCAATAACCATCCAGGATTTGATCTTCATAAAATGGTAAGATGGATTTGCTTTCTATATGCACACTATCAAAATATTATCCTGTCCAGGAGCCGGGGCTGTGGCTCAGTGGTAGAGCACTTGCCTAGCATGCATGAGGCTCTGGGTTTGATCCCTGGCACCACATACAATAAACAAATAAAATAAAGGTACTGTGTCCATCTACAACTACAAAAATATTTTTTAAAAATATTATCCTGTCCAAATATAAAATTTATGGGTTTATTTTAACCTCTGTCTCTGGAGCTTCCTCAAATAACAGAAAATTGCACCAAAACTGAGATGAATGCTAAGAGTTGATTTAAAATCATTCTCAGGAAATTATAAACTAGTTCAGCCTCTAGAGATAGAAATTCTGGTGTTCAGATACCAGTTCTACCACTTATCTGCTCTAGAATATGAACAAAATGTTATCTAGGATGTTTTCTCTGTTGAGATATGGGGACAAATTTAGGTGATATGTGCAAAAAGTTTAGTCCAGAGTCTGGTGCTTGCTCAGTAAATGTTACCCAGTCTTTTTTTTATTATAATGACGATTTTCCCTTCCCCAAACCTAAATGTTTCATGTCATTACAATTATTACTGATATATAAACTCAACCATAAAACTGTGCAAGCTAAGAAGGTGAAACCACTATAACAATACATGGACAATCATTATAGGATGTTTTATTATTTCCTTGGTTCTGAAGAGAGTGTAAAGATAGAAATGAAGAAACCCTCTGAGCTCTTCATATAGATCAGGCACTCATGGCTTCTCCTTGCTAAGGAACTGTGCAAGGCAATTAAGCCTATTTTTAGTTCTCCCAACTCCCACAGTATTATAAAGAATATGAATCAATGAGTGCTTATAATAAGTGGCCTAAAATGTAAAATTTATATGTGGATACCAGTTATAATTTCATACAATAATAAATATAAAGAGTCATCTATTATTAATCTTAAGTAAAAGTAAGGGTAAAAATAGTGTGATGATTTCTTCAGTTACACTGAACTATTATCCCATATCCTATAGTCAGTAGTCTCAATGAACCAGCACATCTTTACATTTGTAAATTGACTAATATATTTTCATGATAATAAATAGCTCAGGACACTGAAGGAGCCTAAAATGTCTTCTTTCTCATCAGAGATAAACTCTACAGTATCACATGTATGTCACTAAAATTGAATTATTTGAGCATTTAGCCATGTGGTATATTGCTGTTAAATAGAATATCAGTATATTTCATAGGAAATATTCTTCTGCCCCTTATCAGAATTATTTCAACTTGGTCCTATGCACTCCTAACAGGTAGCTATTCATTACTCCCCAAACATTTCCAGTTAAAGGATCCTCATTGATGTTATGACAAGTCTGTTTGTTAGAAAATTTTTCCTGGTAGTGAGTTGAAATCTTCTTCCTCATAACACCTTTCCATTCTTGTTGAAAGTGAGAAAATAGCAGACTATATTTTAGACACCTCAGTTCTTAGACCAAAGAACTGAATTTTGGATCATAGCAGCTTAAACCTATGAATATACCCATCCTGCAGCACAAACATAAATGTACCTGTTCTGCATAGCTTATCTTTAAGCAATCATGTAATTTCATACACAGGAATTTTTATAGCTTCAGCACATAAATAAATAAAACATAGGTCCTCTGACTTGTTTGACTAAAAAACATCTGAATAGAAATCAGAATGAAATACACCAAAAAAATCTTTTTTTTATAAAAATGAACCACAGAATGCATCAAAGGATAATTTCAATTGTAAGCAGATGAACACAGAAGTGGCCTCTGACCTTTCATCTCTTAAGGTTTGTTATCCTTTCTGGACCCTCAGAAGGTCCCTTAGATGGAGCAGGTCCTGAGAATTAGATGGATTATGTCCCAAGAAGGAGACTCATTTTACAGTTTCTTAGCTCATTTTCTTTTTGAACTCACTTTGTTTTCCAGTTACATTGAAAATATCAGCTTATTTTGTTTATGTTACGGGATAAATGGAAAGAGATTTATTTTTTATGTTAAGTTTTACTCATAACTGGGCAAGAGATACAGCAGAAACCTAAGGTTAAATATGATTGTGAGTATGGAGGAAAAAAATAAAAACTCAATGGGAAGGTCAACACTGAGGTGACAGGCTACTTCCATGGCTGCCTTTCTGGAGAGAGAGAGATTTCCCTCAACAAAAAAAAAGGGCATCAATGAACAGATCAGTGTTTAGTATTTTCCTCAAAGCCCGTAACTCAAGTGTTTTTTTTTTTTTTTTTTTAATGACCCCACAGTTTTTTTGTACCACATTGCTATTTCCTTCTGTAACTTTTGTGGGCTTCTGGGTAAACACACACCTTAACTCTAGGAAATAGAAAATCTGTCAGGCTTAATCTTCTTGCTTTTTTATGAGCCAGAACCATTGTCTGGTTCTGTGGGATTATAAATTGGTTTTGCTTCACTGTACCATCAAGTTATAATATGATAAGTGGAAAGTCGTCTGCTCATCTTTGCTGGAGTAGTAGATTGCTAAGTCATGAAGAAATGAACTAGTGAAAGGCTAGAAGAAGGGTTTAAAATGATTTTATGACATTCTTCTTTATCCAGAGGAAGCTGGAAGCTATAAGATTAATAACATAAATCAATGAGGCACAAAAACCACCATTCAGAGCTATTCTTATAAAGTTCAGAAATCCAGCGTCTTTTCTGGGTCCTTAAGTTCATAAATCATTTGCGTTGTATTTACACTTCAATTACAATGCTTCCTTCCAAAATCCAGTTCTTAAAAACCTCACCCTCCAGATTCACTTCCCAGAATCTGATAGTTTTAACAGCCTAATTCGTGTTCCTGTAAAGTCTTATTTTAGACTATTTGAGGCAATGAGAAATGTATAATCTCTTTTCAATTGTGTAATTCTCTAAAGTCCCCTTTTGAGATTAGATTTTCAAGTCTCCTTATTAACCTTATGAGGGTTTGGGGTCTTTCTGGAAGACAAATTGAACTAAGTACTGGAAAGATGCCACACACGTTTTCTGCCCTTTAAAACCAGTTTGAAATTAACTGGATATTCGCGTGGAGAGAAGAGATGCTCTCCTCTCAGGGAATTTCAAGTGAATTGTAAATAGTGCTCTGCAACTCATTGGTTTTTAATGGAGTTTGGAAGTACTTCATTCTAGTTTACTTTTTTCAATCCCTTAATTTTCACAGTCCAAGTATGTTTACCGATGAGCTCTGGCATAAATAAATTCAAGAAGAAAATCATAATTTTATGCCTGATGCAAAATATGATTATAGAATTGTAGCAGAGTGATAATAAAAATTCTTATCTGTGTTTCTTTCACAGACCTCTGATCAACTGCTCCAGACTCCTTTAAAAGAGAGAGGGAGGCAGAGAAAGATAGGGACATAAGTAGTGTAAGAAAACTTTCACTTTGTTAATGCCCCTTAAAAAGGCAATTCCAAGCCAGGCACAAGTGGTTCACTCCTGTAATGCCAGTTGGGAGGGTGAGGTAGGAGGTTCATAAGTTCAAGACCATTCTTGTCAATTTAGATACCTTGTCTCAAAAATAAGATTAAAAATGGCTGTGGATGTAGTTCAGTGGTAGGGCACTTGCCTAGCATGCACCAGGTTGTGGGTTCAATTCCCAGTATTGGAGGAAAAACAAAGCAATTCTCTCATTCCTTCAAGGCATAGTTTGGAATATTGATAGCCCCACCTTCCTTTCAATATAGGTGTTCTGATTTCCAGAAATGATTCCTCATTATGGGAAACAGAGAAGCAAGTAAAGCTTAAAAGAACTTCAAATTTCAACCATATCACCAATTCCCTCTCCCTAGAATTGGGGAATTGAACCAGGGGTAGTTTATTACTGAGATACTTTCCCAACATTTTTTGCTAAGGCTGGCCTTAGAGTTGCAATCCTCCTGCCTCAGCCTCTGAAATCTCTGGGATTACTGGTATGCACCACCAAACCCAACCCAACAATTCTTTGATGATGTATCAGCCAATAAAAGATAAACCACATAAAACTTGAATCATTTAGAAAACTGCTTAACACCTAGAAATGGAGAGATGAAGTTTCTAGAAAAAGTATAGACCTTTAAAGAAGGACACATTGGTTCATGATATAAGCCTAGGGAGTCTGTGACTTAATATTAGATTACCATTGCTGCTCCCTTCCATGCTGCAAGCTGGTTACCTTCTTTGTAAAGAACATTTCTCAAACAGATATTCCTTCACTTTGAATGAGATCACATACAAAAGTTCAAGTTGGGTATGTAAAGTCAAAATTGTTATTAATATAACAGAAGCCCTAAGATTTGATGAAGTTGTTCTTAGGTAGCCCTAAACATTCTGTAAAAGAATTGTCTTTTTTTTCCCAGAAATATACCCAACAAAGATGGCAAAGGTTTAGATTTAGTCATCGTGCTTTTAAGATGAGCCATTGATCATAATCAGAAAATGTGGTGTACCTCTTTCTGCCTTTAAAAGTCTGCTTTTAGACAGGCATGGCTTGCCAGGAATAATATCTGATGGATTAAAAGAACCACAAAGTGGCAAAACAGTTGAACCTATTTTTTTTTTATTCTGACATTTTCATGTACTGAAGCTTTTTCTGATATCTTTTGATTGCTTTTAAATTATTTGATCTCAAGTAAATGAAAAGTATCTGATTTCTTCCTGAAGCAAATTTTGCAATGGAATTGGGATTGCTTGTGTATTAAGGTTAGAGGAGGAAGTACAGAGGGGGTTGAACTCACAGAAGTATGCCAGATTATAGTAGATGATAGCAGTCAGATGAGAGTGCTGTGATATTGCCCAGCATTTTAGTTTTATCAAAGGAGAAAACCTATCCTATGTCAAACTTATTCCAAGAGAAAGTGAATCAACAACACTGGGACAAATGCTCATAGGTAGCTTTCCTGAATCATTTTCTGTCTCATGAGAATACAACCTTTTCCAGTTTGGGAAGTCTTTTGCACCACTAAATAAGAATCTTCTGCAATCATCACTCAGTGCCAAGCTAAAATTCTTTCCATTGACTTTGACCTGGAAAAGTCTTTTTGTTGACATCTTAACAGCATCTGAGGATTGAGAGGGAACCTTCTGGAACCCATAAAACAAAACTAGGATACTTAAAAAGTCAATACCATCCAAATTATTTTCAACTACTTTCATTGAGAAGAGAATAAATCAATCTAGTTGTGGATATTTCAAAAAATGAGTTTAATTAAATTTTATTCCACAAAAAAGGATTGCACCCATTTATAGGTTTTAGAATTGTCTGAAATTGATTAAATTTTGCCTGTCCCCCTGCATACTATAAATACAATCATCCAGTCATGTGGTGTTTCATCCATTCAGTTTGAAGTTACATTATGCCACCTAGAAATTTTATTCCAATATTACAGCTTCATAGGAGAAGCTGTGGCAGAGCTAGGTATAACAAACAAAACCTGTCATCTGAATAATACCAGCAATGGCAAATGAAATGATACACTGAATTCCATTTTTATATATGAGGTTCCTATGAGCTTCAAGACTGTTTCTTTGCTCCCTAATTTATTTTTATCAACTTACCCATGATGGAGCAAAACTGCCTTTTCAACCCATTTTTTCCCTAGAGGATTGAGAGACAATCAGAATACTTTTCAAAATAAAAACTATTTCAACTTCTATTGTGAGTAGATGGAACTAAAAAAAAAAAAAAAAAAACCTTTCTAAATAAAGATGAAATACAATGGTCATTGAAGGTGAAGTCAGTCCTACTATAATATGTAGTGATTTATGTCTCACTATATTTAACTAAAGAAGAAAATCTCACTCAGCCTTTCACCTCTGTTCTCCATGATAGGCTTCATTTTATTTTAAGAACTGTGCTCACTTCTTGTAACTACTCTGTGGCACTTTTGGGTTTGTGCCTGAAAGGTCTTACCCTAGGAAATTCTTACCTCAGTTTAATTCAACATGGAAAATCAGCCTTGCAAATAGGAAGGCAAAATGGTGACCTTCAGGTTTGACTGAAGACACAATAGCAGAGCTCCTTGACCCTCAATATTTCTGGCAATTCCTCTTCCTAAATATACATTCTGATAATGTACAGATTGGGAGGGTTTTATTGTTTTTTTTCTAAATACCCAGAGGAAGCATGAATCTCAGGTGAGTCATTCACTTGTAAGGATGAATCTTAATGGGCTAGTTTTTTTTCTGATAGCAACATAATAGTTTTGACTTGAGCAAATAGGAGGTTACTTATATAACTTTCCAAATAGGCAACACCTACAAATGGCTCAGTAATAAATAAAACCAAAAATATTCAATGAAAAATCCATCCCCCTTTGCAAGTTTCCCATCACTCCTCTCCCCTTACTCCTGCTGGTAACCACAGCCATTTGTTTTTTATGTTTTTGACAGAATTACTTTATATATGTATGTGAAAATTGTATCCATAGTAGTATGGATTTCTTGCCTATCTGCACAAAAATTAATGTATTATATAATACATGATCCTGAGCTCTGCTTTTTTCATTATATTTAGGAGAACTTTCCATATCAATGTGTAGTGTTTTCTCATATTTTTTAAAGACAATTCCATTGAATTTAGCCAATTCCCTACTGACTGACATTTGGGATTGCCCTTCTTGTGGCACATAAATCACTCTGTGTACTTGCAGTTACATGATGTTGGCTAAATTCTCAAAAATGGGACTGGTGAGTGTAAATACATGTATTATATAACTTTGATAATTACTGCCAAATTCCTCTTGGTAGTGATTGTATCAATTAATTTTTCTAAAAACTATATATGGCTATCTGGTTATCTTTGCCAAGACTGGCAAACTTCTTATTAAACTTTAAGGCTTCTGCCAATCAGATAGTTGGAAAAAGCATCACCAAGTTAATTTGAAATTGCATTTCTCTCATTACGGTTGAAGTTAAGCTTATTCGTGTTTGAAAGTCATTTGTATTACAAAGAAGTATCTGCTCATATCTTTTGTCTATATTTTTATTGGATTGTTAGTTTTATTGACTCCTAGGAGTTCATTTTACATTGGGAAGATTAGACTTTTTAATAATTGCAAATACTGTCACCAGTATGTTATTTTAAACTTACTCATAGTTGTTGTTGTTTTGTGCCAGTTTTTGTTTAATTTTTTAGCTCTTAGTTTTTTAATATGCCTGTCTTTTTTGGATTATTAGTCATAGATGGAAAGATTCTTGCCACTTCAAAGTAATAAAGAACTTCTATTTTCTTCAAGTACTTTCATGGTTTTTGTTTGCAAGTGAAATCTTTAGTCCATTTGGCTATTACCCTGAGATGATATAAATTATAGATGTAATTTCATTTTATCCTCCAGATGGATACAGAGATGCTCAAATATCATTTGTGAAAGCTATCTTTTTATAACTGCTTAAAAATACCATTTTATTATAAAATGAATTTCATATACATTTGGCTATTTCTAGACTTTATAATTCTATTACTTAGTTCAATTTTCTATTCATTTTCAAATGCCATCTTTTTAAATTACTGAGGTTTTTACAATATGTTTTGATATCTGATATTAACATTTAACAACTTCATAGCTCATCTTTACCAGTTTTCCTCTGGTATTTCTCCTGAAAGATATTTATGCTTTCATATTAATTTTAAAATCAGCCTTCTAATTTAAAAGAATAAATCTTTTGGTGTTTTATTGAATTGTGTTAAATTAGCAAATTAAATTAAAACTATTAGCAATCTTTACTATTAAACCTTTCTATCTAAGATCACTGTATTAGTCAGTTTAGGTTGCTATAACAGAATGCCTTAGACTGAATAATTGATAAAAAGCATAAATGTATTGCCCACAGCTCTGGAGGCTGGGAAGTACAAGATAGTTCACCATTGGAGTTAGCATCTGGGGAGAACTCACTCTCCTTTAAAGATTGCACCTTCTAGTGTACCACACAGCTAAAGGGAGGAACAAGTTTCCTCAGGTCTCCTTTATAGCACTAATCCCATTCCAAAATTTACATAGATAGCCATCATGTTATATATTTTTCGATTGTACAAATCTATGATTATTTTGGTCATTCATGTTTTCAAGTTTTCTACTTATTGATTTACACATAAATTATAAAATAATTTTTTAGGAAGTCCATCCTTTTGTATTAAAAATGGGATTTCTCCCATTGCACTTTCTAATACAATGCTTTATACATAAATATTATTAATCTCCATATATTAATTTATGCCTTTCTACCTTACTAAATTACTTTACTTTTTGTAGCAAATTCTGGAGTTTATTCTTTTGGGAATTTCACTAATTAATCATATTGTCTGCAAACAATGATAGTTTGCCTCTACCTTTCCAATTTTAATGTATCAATTTCTTTCTGTTGTCTAATTCAAACGTTAAGCACTTCCATTTCAATGTTTAACATAATTGATTATAGTAGACATCCTTACCATTTTTGTCATATCATATCAGGTACATGTAAGATCAACATGTCATCACTCTTGGTATTGACCTTTGTCCCCTGACTTGAGGTAGCTTTTGTTCCATTTCTCTACCTTAAGTTTATTCTTTATCCCCTTTACACATGATACTTTTAGAAGTAAATCATTATGTGTGACCAACACTTAGGGAGAAGGATTTATGCTTTGTCAACTTAAGAGCAAAGTGTCTACATAAGTTATTCAGAATTTTTTGCATAGGATATTTTTTTCTTTTTCCCATTTATTGATTTTTTTGGTCATTTGTTTTTATTTTTATGATCTTATGGATATTTATTGTGCATAGAGGGTCACAATCCAATGTATATTGCTCAAGTTGTCATTGGAAGCTTTTTCAATTGGTTCCTTTTTGCTTTTGACAAACTTCATCACTGTGTTCTGTTTGTTTATTTGTTTTTTAAGTATCTAATTACTTTCTGGTACTATAATATACTCTAAGCTCACCATGTGTATTTCCTGCCCTAATCTAGAATCAGCCATTTCTTCAGGGAGACACAGCTCCTTTTATGGAGAATGATATTAAAAACCAAGATCTGGGTGACAGGTATGCTCAATGTTACTGAGATTTTGTTGTATATAGGCCTTATCAGCTGACAAAGCAATGGAATATGAATGAATACTAATGTGAATATGGTCATATCTATAAATATTTCTATATTTAACCATCTGTATCTATGTTAATTATACAATTGGTTAATACTGATATCTTTCATTCTAATCACTTACCATATAGATTATTCTAACCTCTTCCCCTTGATTATCTATAAATTCATATTCCAACAGTAAGAAATCTGGCTTCCCCCACCACCACATATTAACTGAATTGTTCAGTTCCAAGGTACATCTATATTTCTATCAGAACTGCTAACCAATTACCCTGCAGGAAACAATTTTGTCAAATACAGTGCATAGGTACAGATTTTCTTTTTTTTTTTCTTTTAATGTTCTGTTCTACTGTTTCCAAAGTTACCTATGTCAGAGTCTTTATTTGGCCACTTTCAGTAAAATCATCTTACACATTTGTAATAGTTATATTGTTTGGTAACATTCTGTATTCTATTCTTTTGAGTCCTGGCTGATTTTTCATTTTTTTAAATTCTGCATACACTAAGGTTTTTTGTGCTGTAAAGTTTTAGCAAATTCTGGGCTGTGGTTGTGGCTCAGTGGTAGAGTGCTTGCCTAGCATGCATGAAGATCTGGGTTCAATCTTCAGCATCACATAAAAATAAAGATATTATGTCCACCTAAAACTAAAAAAATAAATATTAGAAAAAAACTCCCCAGGTAATTCTGTGGTTAAAAAAAAAAAAGTTTTAACAAATTCAAATAACATATATCCACTATTACAATATCACATAGAGTAATTTTACTGCTTTGAAAATATCTGTTTCACATATTCTACCCCCTCTCTCTCTCACCTAAATGCCAACTACTCATTTTATTGTTGTTGTTGGCTATATCTTTTGTTCACTTTTTTCAAAATGCCCTATAATTAGACTTGTACTGTACACAGACTAGCTTTTTTCATTTGTCAATATGCATTTAAATTCTGTGTCTTTGAGTTATTTGAAATCACATTTTTTAATCATTGAATTATATTGTTTTGCAAGGTTGTACCACACTTTATCCATTATCTAGTAAAGAACAACTTCACTTCTTCCAATTTTTTGTCAATGATGAATAAAGCCATAACATTTCAGATTTGTGGACAGATACCTAAAGCACAATCAGGGCATAAGGGAAGACTATATTTAGCGTTATAAGAAACTGCCACACTATTTCCAAAACAGCTGTTTCCTTTTCCATTTATATAAGCAATGAATGAAAATTCCTGTTGCTCCACATCACAATAATTAGTATCATCAGGCTTGTGTTTTGCGTTTTACCCATTTTAATAGATGTGTATTGGTGTTTAGTTGTAGTTTAAATATAAATTTCTTAATGATAAATAATGTTGACTATCTTTTCAAATGCTTAGTTGGCAAGTATGTCTTTTTTTGTTCAGGTGTCTGTTCAAATATTTTGCCCATATTTTAATTCAATTGTTTGTTTTCTTGTTGTTTCTCTCACTTAATTTTAATCTATTCCTTTTCAATACTTTTCTTACAATGATGATTATTTGTATAGGTTTTTTTTCTTATACCCATTTTCTCAACAAACATACTGTGATTCTTCCTGATAATAGTGTACCATGGTTAGCTCTAGATCTAGTAAAGGAAAGCAAAATAGAAAACTTGAAGAAAGTTTACAAAAGATCAGAAGGTCGGGGGGAAAAACATATTAGCAATGATGAAAGGCACTAGGTAGAATAAAACTAAACACTGATGATATAACGTCTCAATTTCTAAGAGCCATTAGGACTAAACAGCTCTGACTCTCTGACCTTATATTATAAACATAGACTTGGTGCTTCTCCCTAAAGTGCACTTTTCGAGTCTTCATGTTTGTCCATAATTCACTAAAGGAATTAAGGGCAGTACCAGTGCTTCTGTGGAAAACCCTGAAGTGAGGGTCTGCAGGTAAGATAATGTTGAGCATGTGTGTGATTCTTATGGTCTGTGGCTCTTGGACCCTGATTACACAATGTAATCACCTGGGAAGATTTAAATTCACAGACACTTTCTTGGAGATTCTAACTGCTTCAAGGCATCAGGAATTTTAAACTGAGAAGCAGCCAAATTTGAGATACAACGCTTACACAGAATAAAAAATATTCAAGAACTTCTAGTAGCAAAACAAATTATACAACTTTTATTCCAGCTACAGAATATATTATTTAAGTCAAATAGATAATATTAGATCAATTTTACATGTAATGTTTGTGTGTTTTCCTGATAATTTTTCAATACATTTTAAAACTGACTAATTTTCATAAAAGTATGTAAACTGTGAGTGGTCTTAAAGTATTTTATTCTATCTGCAGATCAGCTCATGATCTTAAGGGGAAAACAACTAAAACTGTTTCTATTTCTAATGAATGCATCTTCTGTAATAGTTACAGAATTTCTTAGAAAAGCATTTCATCTGAAGTGGTTAAATGAAAGGTGGGAAAAAAATGTTACTATGCTGTCTTGAAACAAGATTGGCTCATCATCTTTCATAGTCCCATCATTCCAGTCTCACATGCTCTAGACTGGTTGAAGAACCACTGCTTTTATCTGTTTCCACAGTAATCATCGTTCCAGATCCTTTATTATACAACACAAACCGGGAAATTCCAAATAGCCTGTCTTAGTATGTTTTATTCTTAGAGATAGACAGAAGAGGGACAAGAAAAGGACAGGTTTTCATTCATGTTAACAAAATCCTTTGTTAGGAAAATTGAACACATTCATAATTAGTCCAATTGCTTTCATTATGAGAATTATTCATGTGCATACTTGTCTTATAGTTTCACTTTCTTTCTTTTCACTGTTTTTTTTAAACTTTCCTAAAATCTGTTGATTTTTTTTAACTTTCCTGAAATCTTTGTGATTATTACTTTGTATTTCCTTTTTATTTTTCTGGTTCTCTATAATTAAATGCACAAATTTAAAGTTCTTCTTTGCTAATAATATTGACAATGAGTTAGGATCTCTATTATTCTGCTAAATGATACAAGAACAAACAAAACTTTGCTTACAGCTTATCTCATGCCACTATCACCTGGGATATCTATTCTAACTATGTACTAACTTTTTGAATCAATATTTTCCTACTTAAAAGATTTGCTATTTTGTTTTATTCTGTGCTTCCCCACCATATATATATATATATATATATATATATATATATATATATATATATATATATATATGACAGCAGAAAGCATTACAATTTATATTGCACATATAGAATGCCATTTTTCATATCTCTGGTTATATACAAAATATATTCACAGCAATTTGTATCTTCATACATGTACTTTGGATAATTATGTCTATCACATTCCATCATCATTTCTAATCACCTGCCCCCTCCCCACCCCCCCACCCCTCTGCCCTATCTAGAGTTCCTCTATTCCTCCCATACTACCTCTCCCAACCCCACTATGAATCAGTCTCCTTATATCAAAGAAAGCATTCAGCATTTGTTTTGTTGTTGTTGTTTTGTTTTGTTTTGGCTAACTTCACTTAGCATTTTCTTCTTCAACTCCATCCATTTACCTGAAAATGCCATGATTTTATTCTCTTTTATTGTTGAGTAATATTCCATTGTGTATATATATATATATATATATATATATATATATATATATATATATATACCACATTGTTTTTTATCCATTTGTCTACTGAAGGGCATCTAGGTTGGTTTAGCTATTGTGAATTGTGTTGCCATAAACGTTGATATGGCTGTGTCCCTGTAGTATACTGTTTTTAAGTCCTTTGCGTATAAACCAAGGAGAGGGATAGCCGAGTCAAATGGTGGTTCCATTCCCAGTTTCCCAAGGAATCTCCATACTTCTTTCCATATGGGCTGTACCAATTTGCAGTCTCACCAGGAATGTATGAGTGTACATTTTTCCCCGCATCCTCATCAACACTTATTGTTGTTTATCTTCATAATAGCTGCCATTCTGACAGGAGTGAGATGAAATCTTACAGAAGTTTTGATTTGCATTCTTTCTAATTGCTAGAGATGATGAACATTTTTTTTCATATATTTGTTGATTGATTGTACATCCTCTTCTGAGAAGTATCTGTTCAAGCCCATTTATTGATTGGATTATTTGTTTTTTGTGGTGTTTAGCTTCTTGAGTTCTTTATATACCCTAGAGATTAGTGTTGAGATAAGTTTCTGTTATCCCTAATTTTTCTAGTATTTTGAACATGAAGAGGTGCTGTATTTTGTCAAATGCTTTCTCTGCATCTATTAAGATGATTATATGATTCTTATCTTTGAGTTTATTGACATGATAAATTACATTTATTAATTTTCATATGTTGAACCAACCTTGCATCCCTGGGATGAATCCCACTTAATCAAGGTGCGCTATCTTTTTGATACATTTTTTTATTTGATTTGCCAGAATTTTATTGAGAATTTTTGCATCTATATTCATTAGAGATATTGGTCTGAAGTTTTCTTTCTTTGATGTGTCTTTGCCTGGTTTTGGAATCAGGATGATACTGGCCTCATAGAATGAGTTTGGAAGTGCTCTTTTTCTATTTCCTGAAATAAATTGAAGAGTATTGGTATTAGTTCTTCTTTAAATGTCTGTAGAACTTGGCTGTGGATCCATCTGTTCCTGGGCTTTTCTTGGTTGGAAGGCTTCTGATGGCATCTTCTATTTCATAGCTTGATATTGGTCTGTTTAAATTGTGTATATCATCCTAACTCAATTTGGGTAAGTCATATGACTTAAGAAATTTGTCAGTGCCTTCAGTATCTTCTATTTTATTGGAGTGCAAGTTTTCAAAATAATTTCTAATTATCCTCTGTATTTCTGTACTTTCTGTTGTGATATTACCTTTTTCATCATGTATGTTAGTAATTTGAGTTTTCTGTCCCCTTCTCTTCGTTAGCATAGCTAAGGGTCTGTCAATTTTATTTATTTTTTCAAAGAACCAACTTTTTGTTTTGTCAATTTTTTCAATTCTTTCTTTTGTTTCAATTTTATTGATTTAACCTCAAATTTTAATTATTTCCTGCCTTTTTCTAATTTTGGTGTTGATTTGTTCTTCTTTTTCTAGGGGTTTGAGATGTAATGTTAGGTCATTTATTTGCTGACTTTTGCTTCTTTTAAGGAATGAACTCCATGCAATGAACTTTCTTCTTATTTTTTGTCAATGTTCTCATGTACCTCTAAGAATGTCCTCATTGATGTCTTTTGAAACTCATTGTTCATTCAGTAGCATATTGTTTAGTCTCCAGGTGTTGGGGTAATTTTTATTTTTTATTTTGTCATTGATTTATAATTTCATTCCATTAAGATCTGATAAAATAAGGGGTAGTATCTCTACTCTTTTGTATTTTCTAAAAGTTTCTTTGTGGCATATTATATGGTCTATTTTAGAGAAGGATCCATGTGCTGCTGAGAAGAAAGTGTATTTGCTTGTTAAAGAATGAAATATTCTATGTATCAGTCAAGTCTACATTATTGATTGTATTATTGCATTCTATAGTTTTATTTTTTTATTCAACTTTTGTTTGGGAGACCTATCCAGTGGAGAAAGAGGTGTGTTAAAGTCACCCAAGATTATTGTGCTGTTGTCAATTTGACTCTTGAACTTGAGGAGGATTTGTTTGATGAATACTGATGCTCCATTGTTTGAGGTATATATATTTATAGTTGTTATGTCTTGTTGGTGTATCATTCTCTTGAGCAGTAGGAAATGACCTTCTTTATCCCTTTTGATTAACTTTAGTTTGAAGTCTACTTTATTTGATACAAGGATGGAAACCCCTGCTTGCTTCCACAGTCCATGAGAGTGGTGTGATTTTTTTCAACCTTTCACCTTCAGTCTGTGTATGTCTTTTCCTATCAGATGAGTCTCCTGGAGGCAGCATATTGTTGGGTCTTTTAAAAAAAAAATCTAATCTGCTAGCCTATGTCTTTTGATTGCTGGATTTAGGCCATTAACATTCAGGGTTATTATTGAGACATGATTTGTATTCCCAGCCATATTTGTTTATTTTTATTATTTAACTTGATTTGTTTTCTCCTTTGATTAGTTTTTCCTTTAGGATAATACCTCCCTCTGCAAATTTTTATTGCTTTTTTTTTTTCTCTTCATGGAAACAAAAACATATTTTGCCGAAGATGTTTTGTAGTGCCAATTTTTTAGCTTTAATTTTTTTTAACTTTTGTTTATCATGGAAGGTTATTATTTCATCATTGAATCTAAAGCTGAATTTTGCTGGATACAAGATTCTTGGTTGGCATCCATTTTCTTTCAAAGCTTGATGTATGTTTTTCCAGGATCTTCTAGCTGTCTGTGTTGAAAAATCTGCCATTATCCTAATTGGTTTCCCCCTATATGTAATCTGATTCCTTTCTCTCGTGGCTTTTAATATTGTCTCCTTATTCTATATGTTGGGCATTTTCATTGTAATGTGCCTCGGTGTGGATCTATTGTGATTTTGAACATTTGGTATCCAATTTATTCTTCATGTCTAGAAAATTTTTCTGATATTATTTCACTGAATATATTGTTCATTCCTTTGGTATGGAACTCTATGCCTTCCTCTATCCCAAAAACTCTTAAATTTGGTCTTTGCATGCTATCCCTTATTTTTTGAATGTTCTCATGGTTTATTACCATTTTCACTGTGTGGTCTACATTCTTTTCAATATTATATATATATGTCTTCATTGTCTGATGTCCATACTTCCAAGTGGTCTACTCTGTTGGTGATGCTTTCAATTGAACTTTTAATTTGGTTTATTGTTTCTTTCATTTCAAGGATTTCTGGGGGTTTTTTTAGAACCACTATCTATCTCCCTATTGAAGTAATCTTTTGTAATCTTTTGCTTCCTGTATTTGTTTATGTAGCTCTTTGTTGAAATGATTTTTTGCTTCCTGTATTTGCTCTCTTATATCATCCTTTAATTCACAGAACATTTTAATCATGTATATCCTGAACTCCTTCTCTGTCATTTCTTCTGCTGTGCTGGCCATGGAGTCTAATAATGTGGTATCTTGATTTGTTTGGGGCACTTTTTCCCTTGCCTTTTCATGTTTTTTGTGTGTCTTCCCTTCTAGCATTATGGGTCCAATGTGTTATTGTTTTTACCATGTAGGCTTATAGTGCTCCTGTAGGGTTCAAATACCTCTCCTTTGGGAGGAAGGACAATGTTAACAGATCCCAATATCAGCAATATAACACCTATAAACAATTCATTACTATTAAGACATTTACAGTTTGGTCACAATATACACAAATGTTGAATTCAATTATTATCTATAATGTAATCATTAGGTTTATAAAAGGGTTTACAGTTTCTGATGGTGGACAATGAACAGGGGGTGAGGCATAGGATGATATGCTAAAGAGGCAGGATGTGAAGGTATAGAGTTAATATATCTTAGGAAGTGTGAAAGAGAACTCTAATGAAGAAGGCTATTATATTAGCAGGAGAATAATCAGGAAGTAATTTGGGGTAGACAAGTATGTGGGAAGACAGTAGAGTACATAAAACAAACATATATATGTGTTCAGAAAAATAAAGGATATTAAAATAGTAAAAATTGGTGGTGAAAAAGAAAAAACATAAAAGCATATACAACACACCTCTAATATATTATTCAGACATCCCAGTCATCAAAATCCTAATTCATGAAAAGTACTTGGTTTCACAAAGGTTGGGGAGGGAAGGGTTGGAGGATAGAGTGGGAGAAGAAAAAGAGAAAAAAGAAAAACAAATTCTCAAAGGAAGAAACCAGAATTGTTGATTGTTTTGGAGATCCGTTTCTTTCTTGCTTCCCTTCTCAATTAATAGGTGAGGTTGCCTGTTGTTAGCTGGTACCTCCACCCTCAGGATAATGAAGGTAACCAGGGTGGGAAGGCTGGTCCTGGTGCAGGGTGCCTGGAAGTGATGTGTGGCACCTGCCAGTCCCTGCAGGTAGACTGCACCTCAAAGGTCTCTTTTTGGGTCTGCTCGTATGACTTGAGCACCTGGTCCTGTCTCGGTATCTTGCCTAAAGATTTCCCAGTTCCTGGTCTCTCTGTTAGTCTCAAAACATTTTCATCGTCTCCCTCTCCCTTAGCTGTTCCCAATTAAGGTACCTCTCTCTGCAGGGCTCCCATAGGCAGCACCCTGGTCTGCGCACCCCATCTCATTGAAAGATGTTTTGTGTTGGGCAGCTACTGTGCCTGGTTACCGCTGCTGGGGAGTGGGATGGGTGGAAACCAAGTATCCGGCCAGCTGGAATTCCAATCTGGGAGCTGCCCCGACCAAATATGGTGAGGAAGATGACCCAAGATGGAGGCAGTCTGCTTCCACCACTGGGGTGTCAGGTGGGGTGGGCGGAGTCGGGTGATGGTGTTGTGCAGTGTGTTCAGAGATGAGCTCTGTGATGTTCAGTACTGCAGCTTTTGTCTGACTTCAGAGCCTGTGAGAAGTCCCCTGGTGTGGGCAGATTACCATGTAAGGGATTATGGCTGTAGCTGCTAAGTCGAATCACAAGATGGAGGTGACCAGGGGAGCCTCTGTTGGTAGATGGGGGTCCACAGGAGAGTGGCGGTCAGAGTTCCTGTGGGTAGGTAGCAACTCAGTATCCTGCATGGGAGCAGAGCAGGGTCTGGGAGTTCTGCAGCAGTGCTGATGTAGTGATTCTGCTGAGGCTCTCAGGAGCCCTGTGTGGGCTTGTAGTCAGGGGTTGCATGACAGGAGTCAGGAGTCTTGCTCTAACACTGAGGCCCAGAGCCCTGAGTAGGGGCACAGCCGTGGTGATTTATGCATGAGAGCAGCTGTGTAGGGGTCCTCTCTCACTCTCAGAGAAGCAGTATTCCCACTAGTTGAGACCAAGTCACAGAGATACACAGAATACTGCCTCCCTCTGGCCACCATCTTGGATTCCTCTTTCTGTTCCTTTTGATGTTGCTCCCCCCATTAATAGACCCCTGTGGTTATATTTTTAGGGTATCTCTGGAAAATCTACAATAATCTCCCCATATCAAGACCCTTAATTTAATCACATATGCCCCCCCCCTTTTTAACCAAATAAGGTGACATTCAAAGTTCTTGGGATTAGAACATGTGGGGCCATAATTCGTTCTACCACCATGTCCTTAGCCACATGTGCATGGCTTTCTTATAATTTCTTCTTTGAGTAAGAGTTTAGATTGATGGTATAGCTCCAATTTCAAAGTCTTTTTTTTTTTTCAGAATATTGTAGTTTATCTCTCTATCTTCTTTTAGACTATCAGTGTTAGAGATAGTGTCATTCTAAGGAAGAATTAAATTTTGTTGTTACTATAATTATCTTTGGTGAACAATAGTCTTCAAATTCTTCTAGTGGTGCACTATGGTCATCTTGTGCCCCAGGAAGGAACTTGAGTGCAAAAACATATTCTCCAGTATTAATGTCCCACCCTCAGCTTGAGCCCCTGCTCACCTCTACCAGAGGGGTCTTCTCCTATGTTCTTGCCTCCCCTTAGTGGAAACTTCCTGTTACTTGTTACTTCCATGTGCTAGGCTCACAGTTAAGGGCAGGTGGGATCCAGGAGAAGGTTCTTTGTTGTTTTAGGCCCATCTCAGCTTGGAAAGGTCCTGTGTACCTGGCCTAGGGGTGGTACTTTCTTGGCATTCGGTACCATCCTCTTTGTGACAAGCCAAATTCTGCCTTGTATCTGTGATTGGTCTTAAGTAGTGGGCTCCCACCTCTTCTCCAGTGGTTGATGATTCTCATTAAGTATAGGCATAGGATATTAGATCCCCAATGAATTCCTGCCTCTCTTCCTATGTAAACAAATTTTCTTCTACTTTTCCTCTAATTATAATGGCCATCTAAACTTGCATATGCCCTTGAAATAAAATAAAAGGCTTTTCTCCTGCCTGCCGAAGTCTTAAGGCTATTATTTGTTAAAAAGGGAAAAACTAAGGAAGGAGCAGGGTTTCACATACATCTCTACTCTCTCTCTCTCTCTCTCTCTCTCTCACACACACACACACACGACAAGCCATCAGTTTCAGCTAGTTTATTTTATAATTGCTTAATAATTTCCACAATGTGGATAAGTTCTTTCCATCCTGCATAAAGTCATGTTGAGAAAAATAAGAACCTTTAAATTATTATAGCAGGTTTCCCTATAAAATAAGGTACAAGTAATTTTAGACCATAACACCATGACACATTTCCTAATTATTTACATTTTTTACTTGTTTTAATTAATTATGTATGACAGTAGAATGCATTTATGCACTTTGATATATCATACATAGATGGGATATTTTTCTGAGAGTACATGTTGCAGAATCATATTGATCATTCAGTCATATATATATATATATATATATATATATATATATATATATAAATGTTTGTTTCATTCTACTATCTTTCCTATCCCCACATCCCCCCCATATCTTCCTTCTACTTAATCTAAGATAACGCTATTCCCTAGTGCCTCCCCTCCGCCTTATGGTGAATTAGCATCTGCATATTAGAAAAAACATTTGGCCTTTGGTTTTGTGGGATTGGCTTATTTCACTTAGCATGATATTCTCCAACTCCAACCATTTACTAGCAAATGCCATAATTTTACTCTTCTTTAAAGTTGAGTAATATTCCATTGAGCATATATACCACATTTTCTTTACCCATTCATCTATTGAGGGACATCTAGGTTAGTTCCATAGTCTAGCTATTGTGAATTGAGCTTCTATAAACACTGATGTGGCTGTGTCACAATAATATGCTGATTTTAAGTCATTTGGGTATAAACCAAGAAGTGGGATAGCTGGGTCAAATGGTGGTTCCATTCCAAATTTTCCGAGGAATCTCCATACTGCTTTCCATAGTGGTTGCACTAATTTGCAGTCCCACAACAATGTATGAATGTACCTTTTTCCCCACATCCTCGCCAACATTTATTGTTGCCTATATTCTTGATGGTTGCCATTCTGACAGGAGTGAGATAAAATCTCAGAGAAATTCTGATCTAATTATTTTAATTACAACGAAAATCAACTATGGCAAGAGCAGAGACAGCAGTCATAGGTGGATAGGTGTTCACTAAACACTTCCATTGGATTTACTAGTTTAATGTACACTGTACTCACATTAAAAAATTATTTTCAAAAGCATTTCCATTATATTAGTAGAAACAAATTAATTTAGACACTTAGTAAAACATTAAATTATATGTGTGACCTTTAGCAAGACACTAAACCTGCCTGGACATCTAGTTTCCCAGGTCCCCATGTATAAATTATGAGGACTACTTAAATCATAACTCAAGCTCTCTTCCAGTGGTATTACTTGGGTTAAAGACAGCCACTGGAATAAAAGGTTAATTTACAGCTTGGTAGGTATGTTGGGGGCAGGAGATTTTTCTCTTCTCTGTAAATTAAAATGACTAAACTTAAGTCAAGATCTCCCCGTTCCTTCTCAAAAATTCCATAATTTTATATACTTCCCATTGCATGCATCTATATTTTCTTCTTGGATTACAGGTTTCCTCTAAGGAATGTGGATTTTGGATACAGAAGTAACTATTAGAGACTATTTACACTGCAGAGATGAGAGAGAATGGAAAAACATTGCTTAATTTCCCTCCTCTACCTTCCCCCTCCCCAGCCCTGAACTCCCATTTCTTAGCTCCATTCAAGTGAACTGGGACAAATTGCTACCTAGATGTAGCAATTTCACTTCCAACTAGATGTTCCAACAAAGTGGCTGGGGTAGTGACCTCCGCTTATGCTCCTGAGGTCCCATGAGTCTACAGTAAATAAATAATGATGATATTTATAGATTTCAAAACAGATCCAAAGAACATAAAACTACACAGCTTTCAAATTATTTCAAGAATGAATTCCGGGTGAACGGATTTTCAGGTCGAGTTAGAATTAGTTAAGGAGAAAGATGTGCTTGGCTTTGAGGTTTAAAGCATGAAGAGGTACAGGATTGGTCCAAACTGAAATTGCTTCAGCACAGTCTTAAAATATGCTAGATAGAATCAGTTAGAAGGACTCCACACAAGGACAGGAGGTCTAAATTAGGGCACAGAGGGCTGTAAGAAGCAGTTACTCAGAAATCACTTTTTAAGATTTTTGAAAATTATGTAAGTATTCAAGTCTTGTAAGGTTCTGAGTTTCTATCTTCTCCTGATTTTATTAGTACTATAAATATTTTGTGAGATTAGAGTGTTTTAACCCTTTACCCATAATATATTTTGTGAATATGATCCTAAAGTTATTTTTTTACCTTTGAGTTTCAATATTTTTGATTCATAAAATCATAATTTTTCTCCTCAACTTATAAGTGTTTCCTACCTTGATCTATGGACTTCAAGGTCATATTTAGATAATCCTCCTCACTTCTTTAAAATTACACATTTGTAACTTTATCATATCCTAACACATTTATAAATTTTTATGCCTCTAAAACTCAAAGCACTTTATATTAATTATGGTGTATGATGTTAGGGGAAGGTCAACAAATTTTGTAATTTCATTTATTGAACAAATAATCCTGATCCTTTTCTCATTATTTGAAATGTCATCTAAATTATGTACCCTCATGTCCCCAGATCTGTCCTCCTGTACCACTGCCTGCTATAAAGCAGGTGATTATAAAATCATTCTGCTCCATTATGTGGGAAGTTCCCTGGCAACAATTTCCTTTACCCATTATTTTCCAACAAGTTTATTTGTACTTCTTACATGCCTACTATTTCAGATAATCCTTAGGATATTTTGATACATACTTTTAAAATCTGTCCAGGTGTGAGATACATAGTTTAAATCAGTTGTGTTTTAGTTTTCATTTGGGAAAGCAAAATTTTAAAAAGTAAAATGGAAACGAGTTTCTTTTTGCAAATCTGAAAGACTTTAGAGGGCTTGTTCACTTGTTAGTGAGTTAATCTATTTATATAATAGTTCCAGTCTGAAGTATTTGCCAATTTGGATTGAAATGACCTTAAATGTTTATATCCAAACTTAACTATTTACCGTTTCATGATAATCAAAATGTCTAATAATGTGTTGTTGATAGATGATTTAATGTAATTGCTTTTGCAAAGCAATTATGTCACCAGTGTTCTTATTTACATGAAATTATATGCCTCTAGTCACTTCATTCCCTTGTGTTCTTTTGATGTTTCCACAAGGGCAGCATTCTCAATTCTGATGGAATGAGGTAGCCATTGTACCAATTCCACAGGTACAAATAATGTCTTTATAGAGAAATATGTCCCTGACTGATGCCTTATTTTTTCCTTTGTACTAAACCCCTACTTGAAGTAAAATCCTATTGCTAGTTGTTTAGTATGAATGAATGTATCACACCACTTTTCTTCCTGAGAAAGTAGAAAGGGATAAGATGTAATAGGAAACAAGAGGAACAGAACTCTAAATTCAATTACTTCATAATTTTGCCTGGTGTGAACCTGGTTAATTTGGGCTTCAACCTCACTATTACTCTTATCACCTTTCAAAAAATAAATTTTAATTAGAGTGTACATTTTTAGCCTTCACTATTCTATAATCAGGTATTTTTCTTTCTAGATTTTGATGAGAATTTAAAACTTTTACACTTCCCTGGAGCAAGTGTCGTGAGTGAACTGTAATAAGCTAAAAGCTAGGTGTTCTCTGTCTTTGAAAATGGAATAATTTTACTTCTTTTCCTTTGCAGTTTCTTCTCTGTGGCATATGTGGGATATTGTGCGCCAAAAAAAAATCAGGACTTGTCGTAAGTTTTTTCCTTGTTTGTACTATGCATTGAAGTGTTTAAAATATAAGAATTCAAAACCAGAAAAGATGACTAGCCAACTTCCATATACTAAATGTTACTAGCTAGGATAAAAATGAGACTGAGAAATCTGACAAATAAATCCTGACTTTCTTGTTTCAAAGAAAATCATCAAGAGTAGTAGAGACAATGACAAAACACCAGCACAAAAAAGCTTTGATATGCTCTCCTAATACATAAATATGCAAGCGTTAATGTCTGCTAGGGATGACAGCCTCCAGTTTTCCACTTAGAGACTCCTGGGCAATCACCTGAAACCTTCCATGAGCTAAAAAACAATAAAGCTTGAGTCTTTGGGAAATTTAACTAGTCGAATATGGATCTGGGCCTAAGAATTACTGGCTTTATGAAACTAATTTTACAAAGCAGCAAGACAGCTGTGTTGTTATGGTTACAGACAATTCTTAAAGATTTATTTTATTACTATAAATGCACATGTAAGTGTTTTCAGATGTTTAATGGTTCTATCTTAGGTTCTGGGGTAGGGAACATGCTCCTGGTTGACTCTGACATTGGGCTGGAGGAGAACACCACATGCTGAAATGTGAATCCTCCTCTTGCCTTCCATGTGATTTTATGAAAGTTTGAAGAGAAAGAAAAAGTATGTCTTATTTTATTGAATACAAAAGGAAAAATCATAAACCTTTGCCAAATGGCAAAATCAATGCTGCACAACAACTCTAGGAAGTGGCCTTTGAGCCTGCAGTTCTACAAGGAGAGGCCAGGTGTCTGAGCAGGACCAGAAATGTATAGAATTGCAGCTATCTTCATTTTGTCCCTTTTTCTGATTATGCCTTTTTCTATGATAACTTCCATTGTGACAAAAACGATTACATACTCACTGCTGTAGACATGTGAGCTGTAATATTTAAAAATTATATAAAGGGGGAAAAAGAAATCTTTGAGAGGAAAAAAGTGTTTTCTTGGATACATGGAATTGGCACCTATGATTCTTCCATCATTCTTTAGACATGGCCTTCATTCTTCTACACCTTTCCTCTACCAAGGCTCTCTATGGCTGTGTAAGAACAACTTATTGGGAGAAAAAAGCAAGGAAGGACAGAAGGGAAAAACGGATGGAGGGAAGAAGGAAGGAAGAACTTTTTAAAAAGACATTAGTGTCTGTTTCCTGTCTTTCTAAGTCTCTTATAAAGTATAAAAGAAAAAAAGTCATAAGATCTGAACATTTTTTTAATTGTGCTTGACCCACCCATGGCTGGGCCTTCTGTCGGCACCTAGATGCACTTCGCTAAGATGGCATGTTATCCTGGAAGCTTCCAACAACCATCACTGGCTAAACTCTAACCTCCCCTTTTTCCTACTACTCCTAGAGCAACAATTCATCTTTTCCTCTTAATATTTATCACATCACCTTGAGGAATTGAATCTTCTCTTTCACAAGATCTCAAGGAGAATAACTATGAGCTATTCTTGGTAGTGCCAGCTGCCTCACTTGGGATCTCACAGGTGCTAGGTACTCCTTAATGCTGCTAAACTTAACTACTTGTGGAAAGCAAATAATACCTGTTCATGTAAAACTAAATGCTAAAGTAAGTTATAAAGCTGCTTGCTCTGGAGAATTATAGCAAAGGAGGGGGTCAATAAATCCAGGAAGGCATTCTGAAAAGTTAAGACTTGATTTGTGCCTTTCATTTAGGAACACAAGGAAAAAGCAAAAACATTTCCAGGAAACTAAAAATATCCTTGAGATGTAAATGAGCAAGCTCCATTAATGGACAAGAAAATCTGGGCTGGGGTGTAGATCAGTGCTGGACTTGGAGCTTGAGAAGTTGGGTTCCATCCCTAGCCCAGTGGGCGTGGGGGTGGAGTGATTGAATACTATGTTCCAGAGAAGAATGGAAATAAGTTTGGATAATTAAATTAGTATCATATTATCAAATACCAGGAAAGCCCACAGGATAATTTATACCAGATGCAAAAACAAAGTAAAATTATTAAATTTCTTGAAATAGTAAATTAAGTTTCTTAAATATTCAGAAAACATTGCTATAGAAGGCATTGCACTTCATCTTCTGGGATGATATTTAGATTGATTACTGCCCCCTCCTATGAGTAGAGACCCAGATCAAACCAATAATAAGTTTGAAAGCTAAGCCATAATCAAACAGTATTTTTGGAACACCTATTATTTGTATTTCATTGTAGTGCCACCAGAGTAAACAAAAGATTTGTAAGGTAGAGGGCCTGTTCATGGGAATTCCTTAATCTACCTGTTGAGGAAAAAGATACACAAGCAATAAAAGACTTACTGAAAGTAAAAAGGACTTAATTAAATTCCCTAAGTTCATATACATAGGAGGCACAAATATTTGAAGTTAAGTGGAAGTAATGAAAATTCAATAGATATTTTGACACTTTGAGAGGACTGACATAGTGAAACTGGATTTAAGCTAGAAAATCTAAGTACCTAAATTTGAGTTTATTCTAATCACCATTCATTTTTCCAAAATGTGCATTAGTATGTCTTTCAGTGAACTGCTGGCAAGGCTAATTGAGATGACATCTATTGCTATTTCTAGCATAGTGGCCCACAATAGGTATTAAATAAATATTGTTTGAATCTGTATCTAGCTGAAAGACAATGCTTACTTCAGAATTCTCATCAGATATATCCTTGATTTCTATTTCTGAGACACTGTGGTGTACTTCCTCTGCAATAAGTCAGACCAAGTAGAATCCCTACTGAAAGGCTAGTTTCTGTCCTCTATTAGCACCTTCAAAGTCAGCCATTCTGGACATGCAACAGCCTGTGTTCCGGGCAGTTTTGTGTCTTCAAGTTTAACCCTTTTTTCTTTTCCTTGTCAGATGATCCTCTTCTCAGCCTGCTGTATCTGTGGGCTCATTGGGGGCATCCTGAATTTTCAGTTCCTTCGGGCAGTCACAAAGAAGACCTCTTCCCTGTATCCTCTGCATCTTGCCTCCATGTCCCTGGCGTGCATTGGGATTGGGGGCTGCACCCTGTCTTCCTGGCTTACTTGCCGACTAGCCAGCTATGAGCAGAGAAGGATGTTCTCCGAAAGGGAGCATTCCCTGCATCACTCTCATGAAATGGCTGAGAAAGTGAGTTTTATACCTTTGCCTCCTACTGCTGTCATGTGATGAAGACTGCAGTCTGCTCTGGGTGAATCAACTTGCAACCCTAGATGACAATATGAGGGGTCATATTTTATAAGTTTGGCCCTATTGGATTAAGTATGGGAATTTTTAAATTATTTTCTCTCTGCAATTTATGGTTACACCTATTTTCAACATAATTTTTTAGCCTGTGTATTCAAAACACATTTCCTGAAATAGCACTTCATAAAATATTGAATACCTTATAAATATGAATTTTTATGTATTATACTGAGGAAAAACACATAAACTCAAAACAGTCTCCATTCAATAGTGCCAGTTTTAGAAATCGCATGAATTCCCTTTTCTATCTAGCTCATCCCTTGTTTTTGTAAGTAGTTGCATTTGATTATGTAAATTAGATCATCAAGCATAAAGGGGCTTTTGAAGAAGGTGACAAAATGCTTCATCTATCAGTGCATATTTTACAATCCATATAAAGCTTCATTTAATTCTCATCTTAATTTGATGCATATTTGGATAGCTTTGCCTGTATTTTAAACAATGGTCCTTGCACAATTGTTTCATGAAACCTATTCAAACAGAAAGTTATATTAATTGCATAAAAGAAGAATTAATATAGAGATCTGTCTGTGTTTCTGCTACATTTTGCACACATTTCTTAATTCAGTTCCTGCTACTGGATCTATTAAGATAAACATCTGTAAAATAAACTCACTAAGACAATGACCAAATCATATTTTGCTTTGTGTCATGGAAATGAAATTGTACAACCACAGAGAAAAAGAAATAGTGGCAAGAGTTACTGCATTTTTCTTTATAATGTTCCCTTGAAGTTAAATATTTATTTTACAGTTGATATATTTTCATTTTGTATATGATCCATACAAACAGAAAGAAGATGCTCTTAAATTGTCCCAAGAAAGCAATTTTAGACAGATGTCTGCATATCCTTCAAAATAATTAATAGTATAAGTAGCAGGACTGATAATTTAAAGAAATATTCGGTCATTAAAAATAGATGATCATTATATATTTGGATAGTGAATTTTTTGTGCTCTATTTCTATTCTAGTGTGCTTTCACCTTTTTTGTATGTTTGTGCAATATTTATTGTATAATTGTTATATTTACATTAGAGATTGAGGGCTATTGAAATAACCGACTTGCCCAGCTGCCCGGTGGTGCCCCCGACACCAGAGTTACCTACAAGGTACGCTGATTTCCAGGGAGTTGCCATGTTGTAACGTTGCTGCAGGAAGCACTGCTTCTTTCTGGAAGCCATGATGTCAGCAGATCAGTTTGGACTGATGCTGTAATGTTGTTCCTCAAAGTATCACTTTCATAAGGGCTGCTTCGAGGAGTTGACATAAACCTACATGGCAATGTCTTGCAGCTTGAAAGTTGGTTGAGTATTTAAAATATTCAGCCTGCCTTTAAGCATCCAAACACGTTTCTGCTTGGATGATTCATAATTCCTTTTATTATCTGCTACATCATGATTCTGACTCAATATCATCATTCACAGACCAGTTTTGCTTTCAATAATAGATGAGTCTACAAACTGTATCTCCAGCTTGCCAAAATTGCATGAACGGAGAGCCAAAGTTTGACACTAATATAGAACAAATTCTGAAAAAAAAGGTTTTCTGGAAAAATTATCCAATATAACATTTTTCCAATTTATTTTCCATATTTCCAATTGCTGAAAATAAAGTTCTTAATTTATTTTAACAGTATAATTGGAAATACAGAAAATGATATAGTGACCCATTTGCAGAAAGTATGTCCATTTGCAAATATCCACATTTGGCCCTACCCAAATTTCTAATAGAAACATCTTGTTTAATTGGACATTCCTATTTGCAAATAAGTTGATAAGACTCATCCATTTCAAAACTAATTTTTACTGTTATTTCCTGTGAATAATTTAACTGTGTCCTTATGGGGTGAATTTAATTAAAACAATTCTCTTATTTCATAAAACTTTTTAAAAAAAATCTTTAAATTTGCAATAAAAGACAGATACTTTAGTTTTTTATTATTTTAAAGCAGTTTTATTAATGCAAATACTTATCTGAAAAGGAAAGACAAATAAGATTCTTATTTCTATAAATCCATTAATAAAATTCTTCTACTTCTGGCAGGATGAATAAGAAAAAAAATTTTGAATAAATTTTGTTGACTATCATTTTGGGGCAAGCTTTCTATTAATCTTGCCATTAATAGTGAATTATTAAATGAAGCCTCAAATCAGATTAATACTAGTACAACAACATGAGTGTATTTTCAGACCACTTTCACAATGTGAATCTCTAGCAGATCCTCCAAAGAAATCAAGCACTTTCTCAAAACAGAAACTAGATAGAAATTAGATAATTGAGAAAATAATTTCACTTGAAGGTCTTTTTTATTCCTGCTCTTTTGCAAATAGGCTTGTTTGAATATGGATGTCATCAATCTATTTTTAGATAATTTTGCTGATATATTATTTATAATATGGTGCACTAACCATAATAAAAGTAAGTGGGCCTCACATTTCATCATCTTTTCTTTTGTAAGGAAGGGTTTAATATTTAATAAGATATATGAATTCAAAACAACTAAATTTTTCTTAAATTAATAAATTCTATAATTACAAATTGAACTTTTTTGTGTGATTCTTTACATCTATATTTTCATTGCCTAATTTCTTAGTAACTGGGTCCTTAAAGACATGTTCAGTAATTTCATTGTTTTGCTTTTTTCTGTAAAAGATGATAGTATCATTAAAAAAAAATCTTTCCTCCTATAATTTTTTAGTGATCCATAGTTACGAGTAAATGACTGCTTTGTGGGCCTTTTTAGTTTGTAGTCAAAAGGCTGCATTTTCTATAGAATGAAGGTAATCCAGGCAGTGTGCTAGTATAACAGAGCAGCCTGTGGGAAAACTTGGGCCCTTGATCATTTTCTTTCTAGGTAAGGTCCTTCCAAAATAAAGTTGAGGGAAAACAAGGAAAGTAGGGAGAGTGAACTGATTTTGTGGGTAGAAGACTTTGGTCTACAAGACTGTCCCTTTAGCATTTTTATGTGCTTCAAAATCCCATTAAATTTTATTTCCTCAAATGGAGCAACAATATCAACTCTTGTCCTTCCCCCTAAAAGTTTTTCAATGGCTTGAAATTTCTGTTTTCTACCCTGTTAACCAGATCAATGTCTTACTCTGTAAGTGAATTTTAATTAATTCATGTTATTTTCCTAACAGGAAGTGACAGACAACATGAGCAATGGAGGACCACCACTGATATTTAATGGAAGAGTATAATCAATGTTTTTAGGATGTTCATGAGGCAAGGACATATCAAGGGACTAGGAGATAAGATTAAAACCGTTTTTGCATTTGCTTTTCTTTCTCCTGAGCATCCACTAAAATTATTCTTCATCAATTTTGTCTCACTTATTCTCCAGCCTTTTTTATGCAGCGAAAACCTTTCTAGAAATGCTCTAGTTTGGTCATTTCAACAGACTTTACAGATTGTTTTGAAGAAGAATTTTCAATAGAAATAAATAAATAAAACAGAAATAAAATTCATATTCTACACAAACATTTGACTAGCATGAGTATTAGATTTGTAATTACATGTTTCATATTGAGCAATTAAAAGTGCAAATAACAAAAAATAACAATAACTTATTGATGTCTTTGTTTTGAAAGACCATGGCTTCAAGAATGCCACAAATCAAAACCTCAGCAATGCCTTGTTACAAAAACATTGTAATTATTTTCGATTTGTGAATGAACTGTTTCATAATTCATTTGTAAATTATAAAAACCCAAAAACATGAAAAAGAGAATTTTTAGAAAGACAATATTAATCTGTATGATATTTTTGCATTTTTGCACAAGATTGAAAAGTTGTAAGTGAATACCATCTAAGAAAAATGTTTTGATCATACTGTGCAGATTAATCTGCATGTTCACAAATGAGTTAATAAATAGTATGTGTGTGTGTATATACTATAAATACAGAACATATATACAGCATATATTTATAGCTACATGAATGTAAATAGGTAGTAGAAAAGAAATTGTGATGCTGTGGGGTATTTCAATAGAGATGGCAAGGCAATTGCTCAAGGTTTTTCTATGCCCACAAAAATCACAAATTTAATTTCTACTAAAATTTTCCATTTTTCTTCTTTATCTGTTCTATATACATATCTTTGTGACTGATATTGATGGAGCTGAGTGATCTAAATAGAGCATTATAAAGATAGATTACTTAGTTTTTTGGCTATTTTACTATGATTATAGTATTTATGTATTAATAATCATGGAGATTGATTTCTAAATATAACTTTGAATCATATACTTCCATATTATAAACAAAGACATTCTGACTTATGATTCCTTTGTGATAGATTTTAAACACACTCCAGCCCAATTAAATTATACCAAAACCAGATGATGTACCCTATCCCAATCTTCCCTTTAAAAACAAAATCACAATTGGCTTTGCTATACTTCATTAAGATGTTTGCTTTTTCATTTATTTGTTTGTTTGTTTGTTTGTTTTGCAGTACTGGGGATTGAACCCAGGGTTTCATGTGTACCAAATAAATGTTCTACCACTGACCTACATGCCCAGCCCTTTTCTCTTTTCCTTTACAATTAACATGAAATAATATGGACAGACCATGTTTGGGAAGGCATATATCCAAAGGCACTGAAACAGTTATTGTAGAAGGAAATAAAAATATGAATGACATTCATATAGCTACATTCAATACTCTCTTCCATAATGGAATGGTAAAATAGCAACCAATATTGTATATGGGCAAGAAAATATCATGGTCTTTGAGAATATAACCTCTGACAGAAAATGAAGAAATCTAATGTTTTTAAATAATAACACACTGTATTGTAGCTTTTTATTACTTCCCAACATGAGTCAATTTTCAAGTCATTTTTTTATGAATTACTTACTAAATCATAGGTAAAATCAAAACCTTTACTATCCATTATGAGAACATGCCATAATTTATAAGGAAGATATGGGTTTTAATTGTGCTAAAAAAACCAATAATTTTAATTGATGGAAACCTGAAGGCTTTTAGTTTTATAGCAACATGATTATCATTTAACCTGTTTAAATTAGTTCCTTTAAAAATTCTGATTGTCAATTCAATAGTAATAACTGGACTCTTGTTCAATATAGTTTATAAAGTTTCCCAACTCATTCAGGTAATCTCAATATCTAGTAGATTATACACATGGTCCATAAATACAACCTCAAATAGTGAACCAACATCATCACAGTTCATTTGATGCCACAAACAGTCATGATTTTGTCACTGAAAATCTAAACTGTAAATTGCAGAAATTTCGTGAGGATGCAGTTCTACTGAATTTATGAAAAGATATAGTTTTGTACTGAAAGAAATAAACCACCAACTGTAATTTTTGGTGGCATTTCTCTGTAGACACATTTGTACAATACAGAATTATAATACATAAGTAAGATATTTTAACACCTTTAAACTATTTCATAAAACCACACATTAAAAGACAAAAGTAGCATACCACTGCTTTGACATAGTTAAAAAAAATTGCAGTCATCACAATTATCCAAATAGTACAGTGTTATGTTTAACCAAGTATAGCTATATCTTTAAAAACATTAATTTAAACCCAATGTTTTCAAGGCTCATTGTAGAATAATTTACTATGGATGTATAATGATTCCTAGGATAAGGGGGAAGGTTAAAAAGACATTGTTCAAATAATTGAAGACTTATTTTGACAATACACTGACTATGAATTAGTTTTTTAAGTGAATATAGTTTTAGTCTGAGCCCATCTTGGGGGAAAGTAATGTGATCCTAAATTAGAAAAAAATATATAAAAATGGTGTAAAGCTGTGGTTTGGAGACAAACTACAAACTGGTGGAGTTATTATTAGCCTAAAAGAATAAAAGTGGACTCTCTTTAGAAATTTTAAAACATATTTGTATACATATATGTGTGTGTATGTATGTGTGTGTGTGCTCACACACAATGGTTTTGAAGTGGAAAGTGGTATAATGATTCCACTGATATGTCTATGTAATAAAATGGTATTCTTTGAAACATTGTATGGTTTCAGCTTTGTTTTCTTTATAATACAAAAAATAGTTATCCCGAAAGCCAAATAAATAAATGTGTTATTCTGATTGGCAATGTAAACACTGTTGTGAATAAGGAAAAAGAAACAGCCACAGAGGATATGGAATTTTAAAAGTACACTGCTTAATACAGGAAAAACTAGAATGCATTCAAATGAAGAGAGAGAGGGTTGAGGACACAAAATACAATGATTATAAGAAAATAAAATCCCTGGGGAAGCAGGGGTCATGAGATACAGATCATAGAGGACAGAACTAATTAGAGGTAGGACTAAGATTGCAAATCTCACAAGTAAAACAACAACATTTAGAGAATTCTGATGTTCTGCTTACGTTTTTCAAATTGGGTGCCAATGACTCATTGTGGAGACTTTTCTAGCATTTCAGGCCATTTGCCATTTCTGTTCCCTACTCATTAAATGCTAGAAGAACACACCCAGTCACCCTAGCAACCAAAGATGCCCTAACAAATTTTCATCTGTTTGTATGGTAGGGAAGTATTGCCCAATTTAGAACCACTGAGGAAAACCATTGAACATGATTCAGGGCAGCCACTTTTAATGCTACCCAAAAGTGTAGACCTGAATTGCTCAAGGTTATAAACTTACAGTCCAAAATTGTTATGATGTAGATCTTAAAATCCCTCAAATCTTCATGTGGTGAAGACTTGGTCTCAACCTGATAGTGCTGTTGGAGGTAAGAAGTTTTTGGAAGTGGGGCCTAGTGGAAAGAAGTTGGGTCATTAGGGACATACTCTTGGTGGAAATATTGGGAACCCAGCCCATTCCTCTCTCTGCTTCCTGGCTGCCACGATGTGATAGCCTCATCTATCACACACTCCTCACCATGATGTTCTGCCTCATCATAGGCCCAGAACAACAGAGCCAGCTGACCATGGACTGAAAATTGAAACTGTGAGTCAAAATAAATTTTTCCTTATATTTTTCAAGTATTTGTCACAGTAACAGGAATAGACTAACATAAAAATTAGGTACCAAGAAGTAGGGTCGTTGTTTTGATTATACCTGATGATGGTAATGAGAACCTTCAGAATTAGTTTGTGGGAGGAATTTGAAAATGTTTGGATAAGAGGGTTAATAAAAGCCTAAAATAGTAAAAGTGGAGGTTAACAAGAGATTTTTGGTAGGGGGCTTAGAAGACCAGAATATTAATAGGAATACAGAGAGTAAAGTTTCAGGTGGAAATGAGATCTATTTTGGGAACTGTAATGAAGGCCATTCATGTTGCATTCTGGCAAACTGTCTACATTTTGTCCATTCTCTGAGACTTTGTATGAAGCTGAGTTTAAAGGTGACAGGATAATTAACCTAGTGAAGAAAATTTTTAGGCAGCACAGCATTCACAAAATGTCATGGCTATTGCTTGTTGTTTTCAGCTAGATTTACTGTGAGAATACGGAGCAAAAAGCAGAGCAGAAAAATTTTTAAAACCTGCTGTTTGGTCAGAAAAGAAGCATGTTTGAAGTTGCAGCCAAGTGGGTACATGCAGTTGCTGAAAAGTTGGTGCCATTATAAGGAAATCAAGTATTTTGCACAATAAAAATGGGCAAGATACCTTGAGGGCATCCCAAGAGTCAGCAAGGCTCAAAGAATTTTGTTTGAAAGGGAGTCCCAGGATGTAGTGCTGGCACAGGGCCTAATAGGGAATTGTTTCCCCAGGATTCACCTCACCCCATTCCAGGTACTCAGAGACCATTACAACCACGGTTTTATTGGGCCTAGCTGCCCCTCAAGCCAGTGGAAGACCTTGGCATTGTTCTCCTGGTTCTGGTTTTGTATGCACAAAGAATGCAAAAGGTGTAGAGTTATAAAGGCTTCCACCAAGATTTCAAAAGACTGGGAAGCCAGGCAGTATGTGGCAGGGTTAAAATTCTGCAAGCAGTCCCTTAGAGGGTGAGAATAAAGCTGAAGCTGGATGGAGAAAGCTAAAGAAGTTGGAGATGCCAAAGATGTGAAACATCTACCAAGGGAAATGAGAGGCAGTGGCAGAGCCATCCCAAAAAAGAGGCCATTTGTACTGCAACTGGCAAGGTCACAGAGGTTGTTTTGCCCAAGCCTTTTGGAAGTCACATCACACCACTGTATGGCAGACATGAAGAATTAATGTCGGCCTTCAAGGTTTTGGTCTTGCTTTGTTCCAATTCCTCCTTGCTATTTTCTTATTCTTTCCTTTGGGAATAGGAATTATTACTTCATGCCTGTATCTTGGAAGTATGTCATTTGTGTTTTGATTTTTACAGGGGCTCACAGAAAAAGAGTTTTCACTGAGTCTCACAAGACTTTGGACTTGCATTTTTGAGCATTGCTGGAACATTTTATACTTTGGGGACTATTGACATGTACTGAATGCATTTTGCATTGTGAGATGGACATGAGACTTTGGGGGCTGGGGACAGAATGTTATGGTTGGGATTTGAAATGTCTCAAAAATGCTTATGTGTTAAAGATTTGGCCTCTAGCTGATGGTGCTATTAAAGGTGGTGTAACCCTTAGGAGGTAGGATTTAGTGGAAGGAAGTTCTGTTTTGAGTGTGTGCCTTTGAACGGGATATTGAAAATCTAGTCCCTTCCTCTTTCTCTCTTTGCTTCTCAGCAACCATCATATAAGTAGCCTTAGCCACCCCACATTTGCTACTATGATGCTCTGCCTTGCCACAGGCCTAAAACAATAGAGCCAGTTGACCATGCACTGAAATGTCTAAATCTGTGAGCCAAAATAAATCTATCCTTCCTATAAGTTGATTGCCTCAGGTATTTTGTCTCTAATGCATAAAGTCTCCCTGTATTATTCAATATGATAGACATAGTCACCTGTGACTATTTAAAGTTAAATGAACCTTAATTAAAACAAAATTCCATATTCCATCTCCATCAAACTAATCATATTCCAAGAGCTGAAAAACCATGTATGTTTTTTAGGTACAGAATATTTCTATCAATAGAAATATTCTGTAATATTCTACAATAGGACAGAATATTTTTATTACCTCAGAAAGTCCTATTGGACAGTATAGGTCAAAAGCACACAAAGAACTACCTGCCTTTCTTTCAATTCTTGTGAATGTTCTTCTACAGTCGACCAATCATTAAAATAGGAAGTGTGACAAGAGTTTGTAAACACTCTATGGAACTTGAAAATATATGGACTAGTAATTCCATAGATTGTGCAAAACTAGTAAAAAGTAGCAAAAGTAGGTGATTGTAGTTTGCAGTAGGTCAATACATAGTAATGTTGAGAAATGGTTTTAGAGATTTCATGTCAAAAATCTGCTCACAGAAAGATTCCACTAAATCATCAAATATTCTATGCTTGACAGGCAAAATGAAATGTTGGGTAACTTCTATTTTGGGAGAAGTTTACTCCACATATTGCCATGTTTCAATGCACAAACCTACATTTCCTGTGCTTGGGAAGGTGATAATAACAATATGCTGCCTTCTACTTTATTCTTTGATTTAGCTCAAAAAATGGCATATTGTAAAACCTTATGTCCCAAACTACATTTTCAAAAATTATTTAGCAAACATGTTTCAGAAACTTAGAGGGAGCATCTTAAGTACCGTTTGGTTAGAACACTGTTTCCAAATAAAATTTTGAAACTTGGCATCACTTCACTCTTTTCTTCTTTAAGCCACTTTTTTTCTGGAAACATATGTAATACTTCTTACTCAAAGTGTATGACAGCCAAGAAATTCAATTATTCTAAATCCATAAATCACAAGTTGTCAGTTACTCATAGCAGAGGAAACCAATTCTGATGGGATGCCTAGTAAAAGTATATGGAGGGATATTTTTCTCCCTTTGCCAGGAAAACTATGTATTGAATACCAGAGTCTTTACTATGAATGCATCGTCCAAGAAATATATTGTTAAAATATCAAGCTATAGAGCTAAAGCTTTGTTTCAATGGTGTAACAGTTTAATGTTATCTATTATCAACTAATTATAAGGAAGACACTCCTTCATTTTAGGCAGATAGATTTCATATATTTGGAATTCTTGAAGGTCTACGAACCATCTTTACTTTCCTTCACATCAGCTAAAATCTACTGATTTGGAAGGTTTTTCTTCATTAACAAACAAAGGCTGTACTCCTTTACTGCATAATACATTACAGCCTTTCTCCAAAGGCAACATCTATTATGTTACTAAAAATTGCCAAGAAGGCTCTGGAACTTGGCTGATACATCACAGAAAAATCTATAATCTTGTCAAAGCAGAACCATGTCCATTATTAACCATGAGAAATCAGGACTTAGGACCAAACCTTGCTATTTATCAGTCAGGGTACCAGTGTTTGCCTAATCATTAGGACAGTGGTTCTCAAACATTATTCCATAACACTCTAAGGGAAAATTAAAAGGAAATTCCTTGGGTTTGCCAAGGTCACTGCCCAGTAAAGAAAAGCTCTTCCACTGAAAAACTTTCCCTTATCCTGGACCATTGATCAGTCAGAATAAGGAAACTGAAATCTTCTCTAAAACATGTGCTCCAAGGCCCCTGTTTAGACAGCTGCCTACATACCCACTGCCCTCATTCCAATCCCCAAAGTCTATTGAGATCCAGTCTTTCTGTGTTTAAGATATGTTTTTATTTATTCTTAACTAAATCTGTAAGAAAATAAAACAAAGTTTCTGTCCTCTATAATAAAATGAAACTCCAGAGAAAGTGTCAAATTTCCATGTTACAGCATGAAGTACTAGTAAATTTTTTAAAATATTTTTGTAGTTGTAGATGAACAGAATGCCTTTATTTTATTTGCTTGTTTTATGCAGTACTAAGGATCAAACTCAGTGCCTTACATGTGTCACTGAGCTACAGCCTGACCCCTAGTAATTTTAATCTATTGCTATGTCAGCAAAAAAGATAGTCATACAACAGGTGAAAGGAAACCATTCAACAAGTACATCTCAATATTTCCCCTTGAAAGGTGAGATTATATCCGGCTATACTTCCAAATCTTCAGCCATTCACACAAGTCATGTAGCATATATATATACTCTTAGGTCCATAAAACAAGCCACACAACTAACTCTCCCTCTCTCTCTCCCTCTCCCTCTCCCTCCCTTTCCCTCCCTCTCCCTCTCCCTCTCCCTCTCTCTCTCCCTTTCCCTCTCCCTCTCCCTCTCCCTCTCTCTCCTTCACTTGATCTACTCTTCTGACTTCATATTCAAATTGCTGCTTCATTTGATCTGCTCTTCTGATTGCATGTCGAAATTTCTGCTTCTGTAGTGCTGCCTTGATTTCAGTTTCTGTCCACTCCACTTGGACCTCATCTTCCTTTCTCCAATTGTCAAGCTTTACAGCTACCCCTTCACTTTAGGCACTCAAGATTGTTTAACAAATCTACCAACTCCTGAAACAGCCAGTGAATACTAACCTAGGTCATTGAGCCAGCACCAGCTAGTGACAGAAGCCGTTTGGAAAATATTCATGACCTGGCCATCAGGCATGTGTTTAACCTAGAAAAAGGAATTCAAAAGAAGAATCTCTGGCTGGGATTCTGGCTCAGCGGTAGAGCGGGTGCCTAGTATGGGCGGGACCCAGGTTCAATTCTCAGCACCACATAAAAACAAAGACATTGTGTTGTATCCATCTACACCTAAAAAATAAATATTAAAAAAAAACTCAGTAAATTGAAAGAAAACATGAAATCTGTACTCCTTAGATATAAAGAAGTTGGAAGATCTGGAAGGTCATTAGAGATAGGCAGAGAACTATAAGTTAGAAATGAAAGAGGATCATTTTTCTTCCTGGGCTCTGTAGGTAATGGGATTGAACCTATAAGCTATAGAGAAAACTGATTTTGTTTTAGAAAAAAAATGCTTCCCTCATATGTCAGATATATTCATTTCTCTGGGTGTTTTTTTCCAGCTTTGTAAAATCTCTAGTTTAGCCTCCTCAGAATGTTACAACTGGTTTTATTCAAGGTGGAGCTAAGACTGTCAGTATCACCCTTGTCAATATGGTATAAGACAGCAGGAATCACCAGAAAAAATATCAAGAGAAAGTGAGAAACAAAGCAATGAATTGTTTTCATTTAGTCACTGGTCTACTTCACACAGAAATACACCTATCAGTGCAGATCTTGAAGTTCCAAATATATTATTAGCAAATGGGCCCCTTAGGTAACACCTTCCCTTGTAAATTTTTGAAGGCCATTCTTCTGCTACTGGAAAAGTCCACTTTGCCAGTGGAGAAAAAAGTATATTACTGTAATCATTTCCAAATTAGAAGTATTAATATGGTGGCCATAATGTTAGGTAGGAGATCAGGGATGCCAAGATGGTAGAGGCAGAGTATAAGAAAATTGCCACTAGAGGATAAAACAGGGAGACAAAGTCATGTTCGTGTTTATGATAAGTCCCATTATCATGACACCACTGAGGACTTATCACCATGACAACTTCACCACTGGTTCAGTATTTTTAAATGACTAATAGGGGTAAAGTGGGAAGTTTTCTAACTAGAATTTTCCTCCTCCTCCTCCTCCTCCTCCTCCTCCTCCTCCTTCTAATTTGTTCTAATTAGATATATATGATTATAGAATGCATTTTGACATATCCTACATAAATGGAGTATAAATTCTCATTTTCCTGGTTGCACATGATGTACAATTATACCAGTCACATAATTAATTCATGCACGTAGGGTAATAATGTCTGATTTGTTCCACTGTCCTTCCAAACCTTATATGCCCTCCACTCCCTTCATTCCCCTCTATCTAATCCAAATTATCTCTCATTCAGTCTTTGGTTGTTTGACATTGGCTTATTTCACTTAGCATGATATTCTTCAGCTCCATCCATTTACCAGCAAATGTCATAATTTCATACTTCTTTAAGGCTGAGTAATATTCCATTATGTGTATATGCCACAGTTTCTTTATCCATTCATCTGTTTAAGGGCACCTAGTTTTATTCCCAATAGCTAAGCTATTGGGAATTTAGCTGCTTAGAAAATTCATGAGGCTATGTCACTGATTTTAAGTCCTTTGGGTATATGCCAAGGAGTGGGATAACTGGGTCAAATAGTGGTTCCATCCCAAGTTTTCTGAGGAATCTCCATACAACTTTCCATAGTGGTTATACTAATTTGCAGCCTCACCAGCAATGTAGGAGTGTACCTTTTTCCCCTACATCCTCGCCAACATTTATTGTTACTTGTATACTTGATAATTGCCATTCTTACTGGAGTGAGATGAAATCTCAGTGTAGTTTTGATTTGCATTTCTTTAATTGCTAGAGATGTTGAACATTTTTTTATGTATTTGTTAATTGATTGTATTTCTTTTTCTGTGAAGTGTCTGTTCAGATCCTTATTGATTGGGTTATTCATTTTTTGGTGTTAAATTTTTTGAGTTCTTTATATATCCTGGACATTAATACTCTTTCTGAGGCACGTGTGGTAAAGATATTCTCCCACTCTGTAGGCTCTCTTTTCACGGTATAATTAGGTTTTCTAAAGTAACCAAAGGGGGAAAATTAGACAGTATTCTACTCAGGTATCATAAGTAACCAATGGGAACAAATGGGTGTGGTCTCAATCTAATCCTTATTAGAAGAAGAACAACTCACAGCTCATCATGTAAGACACTAATTTTCAGACACTGGGGCCTTGAGCCTCTCTTTCTCACTTGGCCCACTCTGTCCTACCTTGCAGAATGCTACTCTCATTTCTACTTTCAAAAAAAAAAAAAAATCAATACTTTGCCTATAACTTGTGTGTGTCTTGCTTAATTCTTTGTATAGGACACCAAAGACCTAGACCCCAACTAGACAGCCCAACAATAACAATAAAGGGGTTATAGGATATGCTACAGTAATAGGGGGTTCGTCTATATGTCAGAGTAAAGTATTTATATGTAAAAGAATACCATGTCTAAGTTTCATTTTTAATCTACTTTCCACCCTCAAACTTTCCATATCTCCTTCTTTTGAAATATTTAATATTCAGGATCTTTGAATTGTTGAATTCACACCCACATAAACTGCAGCCAGCAGGTGGCTTATTAAACTACAGCTTTAAGGTAATCTTAAAAAAAAAAAAAAAAAGTGCAGTTTCCTATTTTGTTTCTGCAATGAGCTGAAGACAGATGGAAGTAAATGAGATTTCCACAGGCACCCTTACAAGCACCATAGCTAATTTTATTAGCCAGATTCCTTGGATTGGAAGACATTAGAGAAGTGTGTTGAAACATAGTTGTTGTAAGGGTCAACTGAAGAGGACACAGGGCCTTAGTAAAAATACTAACCTTAGTTTTCATAAAAGAATAACAAATTATACAAAGATGGCATCCTGTCTTTCTAAAGCAGCCCCACTCCATTGAGGTACCATCTTCAACCCTTCAAAACCCCTGCAGATAATCATCTATATTCATAGTTGAATATGTGTGCATTTAACATGCGTGCGTGCACACATACACACACACTCACAGACCTTAAATTAATTTTATTATTTTAATCAATACTTTTAAGCTATCATCTTTCATCCAAAGGTCTTATTACCTAGTAATGATTGCTAGACACCTACATACATACTTACAACCTCAGGTAAATGAAGCTAAAAAATTAGCATGATTGTATTTAGGCCTATATTTTTAAATTCAGGTTTAATCCAGGTATCTCTCTCACCTTCCCCATGTGGAGAATTTTGCTCATTATTACCCTAATAAGTACCTGATATGATTTACACATCATCGCTATTAAAACTGTAAACCTATAAAACCTGTATTTATACATTACAGACAAGGATACAGCATGCCTCTAGACTAAGGAAGTGGAATACACACTGCCTCTTCATAAGAATTGGACCTTAGGTGCTCTTTCAGAAATTCTGAACTAATAAAGTAAAATTCAACAGATATTCAGATAATTGAAGCAAAGTAGTACTTAGGATAAAATTATCACCATATAATTTTTGTTTGCCTTTCATTATTTACAAATGAAAATAAAACTTGAGTGTATTTGTTGTTCATTTAAAATGCTTATATCTATTTCAGTGATTGGAAGAATTGTAGGAGATTTGACTATCCCTAGGAGAAAATAGAATATACATGTGTTAATAGAAATAAGAAAAGCATATGCTTTTTGCAGAATTATTTTTTCTTCCTATAAAACATTCTATATGCTTTGGATATAATCAGGTTTTGAGTTAATTATAATTTGTTTCATTACTTATAATTACAAAAATTATGACAATGTTATCTTTTGCACTATAATCCATGGAGAACATATAACTAAAATTCTTCATTATGTAAGAAACAGATGGAAATTTAGTAATGGTATGAATCTATGTATAGTTTATACTTGTTTATGTATATTATTTATATTATGTATATTATTTATTATTTTTCTGTGTTTACACTGAATCAAATGAAGCAATCTACCAGAATCTACCAGCAATCTACCAACAATCTCTCAGAGTTCAACAGATATTATACTCACCTGGAAAGCTTATTAAAACAGATGCTGGGATCCAGCCCCAGATGGAGTGAGCCTGAGGAGGGCCTAAAAATTTTGATTTCTAAGCAGTTTCCAGATGATATTGATGCTATGTGTTCAGAACCTTGATTTGAGGACCCATACAACACTCTTTTTAAAGAAATTGGATCTTAACTTAGATTCACCAAAGTCATTCATGTATATGGTTTTATAGCATTAACCATATCTTGTGAAGTGAAATCTGTAATATTCAATAAAATGTAATATGCTATTATTTCCCCCTCATCTTCTGTAGACATATTATCTGTCTACCTCAGATAGTAACAACAGCATTACAAGCAAATAGGAGATTTCCAAGTCAAAAATTGATCCTAAGTCCCTTTTGGAAAAAGGTTTTATGTAAAAAAGAAATCATCAATTAAAAAACTGCCATGCTTTTTGCCATTGCTAGTGTATTAGAACAAATTTAAAGCTCATGTTTGCCATCTGCTGATATATTTGTGAATTACAAAGGGTCTCTATCAATCAATAGTTGATGTATATGATGTTCAGATTTGTTGTTGTTTCTTTATTTCCACAACGCATTAGGCAAATTTTAAATATGTATTTTCCCTAAAAGCACCATGTTATGAATTTTTTAACTACTCAAATAAAACTATTTCTTTAGCATTGATTTGAAATGATTGATTTGTATTGAAGCTGTTTTAATTCTTTCTTTCTTTCTTTCTTTTTCCTTTTTTTTTTTTTTTTTTTTTTGGTGCTAGGGATTGAACCCAGGGCTTTGTGCATGCAAGGCAAGCAAGCACTCTACCAACTGAGCTATATCCCTAGCCCCTGTTTCAATTCTTACACT
Organism: Callospermophilus lateralis; assembly: GCF_048772815.1. Lineage (NCBI taxonomy): Eukaryota > Metazoa > Chordata > Mammalia > Rodentia > Sciuridae > Callospermophilus > Callospermophilus lateralis. The sequence continues at coordinate 77,279,560 of NC_135305.1, read as the reverse complement.
TGAAACTACTGATACTGCCAGTTATTGGTGACCAGTCCTGCTTCCCCATATGTTGAAGTTTGAACATTAGAGAAGCACACCAAGGCAAGCATATAAAGCAGGGTTTATTTAAAAAGGGGTAACATAGACTTCTCCAGGGAGGGAGCAGGGGGCCATAGCTGGTATCATGGTATTCCAAGAAACGAGGTGTTCTACCTTTTATATGTCCCAGGCTTCCTTTTTTCTCCTGTCCTCTTCCCCTTATCTTTCTCCTTCCTGCATGTGTGACTAGGCCCAGGAAGGCTTGGTGGGATGGCCCAAAGGTGAGAAACAGGTGGGCTGAACAGGAAAGGGCAGGATGGAGTAGACAGGGACACATTAACAACCCTGCAAGGAGGGGCAATTCCTGGGACAGGTTACCTTGGCAACAGGTAAACCTGTTCTTGATAAGGGTGGAGGAAGGGCTCTGAAGGAATTAACATTTCAATCCCTCAGGGAATAGTCTCCATCTTCCCAGAATCACTCAAAATTGGCCTCCTTGATCTAACCTGTCTCTATTTACCTGTCTACACTGACTACCTGTCTAATTCTGGCTTCACTACAAATTTACATCTCGATATATATATACATATACTATATGTATATATATACAAATTTACATCTCAATATATATATATACACAAATTTACATCTCTCTTTCTCTCTATATATATATACATACATATATATGTGATATTTAGAGTAAATTTCATCAATAAAATATTTTAAAGGGATACTATATCCAAAGTTGTTTAAGCTGAATCAAATATTCATGTATTAATTTGCTTATAATTACAGTATAGTGAGAAGGATCTGAAATTAATCATGTTACTATCACTAAAGCAAGAAAATAAAAATCATTTTTGGAGAACAGGAGCCAAAACATCCTCCAGTTTTTATTCATACTCTTATCCCCATTTTTCTCTTACATTATGGTGACCTTATTATTCAAGAAGGTCATTTTCTCCTGGTCCCAAGTTTAACTGTACAGCCTTCATCATGAGCATATCATAGACAAGTTATGATCATGGATTCACAGAAACATATTTTCAGGTCTTGTGGGGTAGTCACTGGATTTAGTATTGCACCTTGTTATTTTGTTAAATCCTCAAAACCTGACCATATCATCACACCTTTACAGGAAAGTTTAGGAAGTTGAAGTTAAAAACACTAAGCAAGTTGTCCAAGTTGACAGCTGGGATTTGCGCCTCTATGACCTGAGTTTAGTATCTGGCTCCTATAGGACATATTGCTTGAATTATTTGTCACAAGACCACCCAGTACTCATGATTTGGCTAAAACCAATGCTTGTCTCACACCTTCCCAAGCCTGTTTAAAATGGCAATATTTACTATTTTGGTCTGATTTTCATTTTTAGGCAGAGGCTAAATAAATACAGATTCTGAGTTGGTTATTTATACAAGGCACTTAGCACTGGACCTGGCAGGTTTGTAATAAAATTTGACCCTGATTATGATGATGATGATTATCTTGCTCTTTGTGACAACGATTGTTATAGTTTGTATCTAAAATGTTTTCCCCAAAGTCTTGTGTTCAGGGCTTGGTCACCAGCCAGTTGTGCTACTGGGAGGTGGTAGAACTGAAGCCAGAATTAGACAGCAGTCAGTGTAGATAGGTAAATCCAGTCAGGTCAGATCAAGAAAGCCAATTTAAGTGAATAGGGTTAAGTTGGAAACTGCCCCCTGAGGGACTAAAATGCCTTCAGAGCCCTTCTTCAGCCCTTATCAAGAACCTAGACTCCAGAATGGCAATATGTAAATCAATGTGCAACTGATGTGATTCTGCAATCTGTATATGGGGTAAAAATGGGAGTTCATATCCCACTTGAATCAAAGTGTGAATTATGATATATCAAGAAATATGTAATGTTTTGAACAACCTACAATAAAAATTAATTAAAAAAAAAAAAGAACCTGCCTCTGCTCCAAACTGTTGCTAAGGTAACCTGACCCAGGAATTGCCCCTCCCTACACTGAGTTGTAAAAGTTGTTAATGAATGTGTGCTGGGCCGGTCCATCTTGCCTTCCCCCCTTCAGCCCACCTGTTGGCCATCCCACCAAGCCTTTCCTGGGGCAAGTCACTTACTAGTCTCCTAGGAAGGAGAAAGATAAGGGGAAGAGGGCAGGAGAACTAAGGAAGCCTAAGACATATAAAAAGGTAGAACACCTCGTTTCTTGGAATACCAGGATACTAGCTAAGGCCCCCTTCTCCCTCCCAGGAGAAGTCTATGTTACCCCTTTTTAAATAAACCCTACTTTATGTGCTTGCCTCAGCGTGCTTCTCTAATGTCGTATTTCAACATGGGAGGGAGCAGGACTCCTCACTGGTAACTGGTGCTATCAGAGCCTTTACAAGGTAGGGAAATTAGGTCATTGGAGGTCTTCTCTTGAAGCAGATGTTGGCCCCTGCCCCTTTCTTTCTCTATTTCCCAGCTGCCCTGAGGTGAGCAGCTCTGTTTCACCACAGGCCCCCCACTGTGATGTTCTGCCTAACCACAGGACCTAACCAAGGGAGCCAACTGACCACGGACTAAAAACCCGAAAACTGTTAAGCCAAATAAATCTTTCCTCCTTCTACATTGATTATCTCAGGTATTTTGTTGCAGGAAGGGAATGCTAGTAAACAAAATGATTATTATTCATTCAACCAACTTGATAAAATCAGCCTAAAGCAGTGATGACAACCTTCCTGTCTCCACTGGTTTGGCTCTTTATTTAGGGACTTGTAATGCATACCTGATGTAGGACTTCTAATGCATACCTGAAGTCATGCCCCATCCTTGCAAACCTTCACAGTGTTACAGGAAAGCAAGCTCATTCTAGTCTGGTGGTCACATGAAGTCATATCTGCCCACAGGTGCCATTAGTGAGCCCAACTGAACCCAGCCCACATCTATGAGATCAATTAATAGTTGTGACTATTGTATAAAGCCACTAAATTGAGAAACAGTTTATTATGAAGCAAAAGTCAATGGTATCTTTGGGATACCCTTTATAGGAAACCCTTTTATGTAAAGTGTTACACATAGCTTAAGGAAATCCTGTCCAATTCCATTTCTACATAAAATTCCATTCTAATAATTTTCAGAGTTAAAGAAATAATTACGGATACATAAAGGGTTTCAAAACTGTTCCATGATGCACCACATTTAATATTGTTCAAAATCATAGCTAGAATACTTGATTTCAGGTAAAGTGTGTAGATATTTGGTTGAATTGTTCAGATTCTTTTTTACTAAAAAAATTTTCACTTTTCGGACAAATCGTTTTTAGTTTAAAAATAACTACAGACAATCCAGATGCATGTTGATGACAAACTATAATCAATTACTTGGAGAAGTTTTATTTAAATGACCTAGGATGCTGTTGTAATGGGCCAAAGGTGTGACTTATGCAGTCCAGGGGGAGAAATAAAGAATGTGTAAGCGCTTCTGCCCTTTTCAATGCTTTATTCATTCAAATCACTCAATAATACAATTTCACTCTATAGGTTCTTAATCAAGAAAACATCAATCCTTAATGCTAGGCCTGCAATAGACATAATTCACAGCAAACAATTCTAGATTAATTCTAAGCACTGCAAACACACTTAATCAAGACAGGCTAATGTCAGACATCCCCTCTGCATGCTAAGTTCAAGTGTCAGTTCCAAAGTTTCAAGCCTTAGGCTTTAAGTCCAGTAGATGCACACTCACTCAGACTGCAGTGATTAGGTCAGAAACTAAGGCAGGCTTCTCCTGGGGTGGAACTGACAGCCAGTGGAGGAGAGGGTTGTAGGGAGAAGTTATGGCTCTCACTAGGGTTAAGATGTGGCTGTAGAGTTTGAGAACGGTGAGGAAGATGCAGAGCATCAGCAAAGGATGCAAAGTATTGAGAAACTGATGTGACTCCATTTTTGAGAAACCAGCCTCTACCTCAGAGCAAAGCCTGTCTAAGGAAAGGGGTGTGACCCTTGTCGTTGGAAAAACCCATAGAGCACTCCTAGGCACATACCCACCCTTCTGAGTTGTTTGTTTGCAAATATCAAGAGAGATCTGTGATGCCAGGTGTCCCTGACTCAGTTAGGCTAGGTGAGGACCGGTGGGGACCCCCCTAGCCACCACCAATCAGCATGAGATAGGAAATACCTGGGATGCCAGATGACCCTCCAGTAATTTAAGTTGGTTGATAACATTTGGGAAACCATGTAGTTTAGCACTACACCCCTCATAGCCTAAACCTATCAGTTCAAAGGAATCCCCCTCTTGTACTAACCAATCACCCCTACCCAACTTGTTCCCACCAGTGAATTTGCTAATCAACGTTAAGAGTTGTTGTTTGACTTTCCAGCAGAGGTATGGAATGATTTGCTGTGTGATGTTGTGACGCATAGAGTATCCCCCCAAAACTATAAAATCTCACTGAACAAAGGACCAGGAATCATTCCCTGGGACCGCTGCATCTGAAATGGTTGTAAGTCCAGGCTCCAGCTTGCAATAAAGACTCTTGTGAGATTGCATCAGATTCGGTTCCTGGAGAGGAATCTCATTCGTGGCTCCTATTGGGGTCCCACGAATCTGGCATTACAGTATTGAGATGTCAGTCCAGGTCCTCATCAGGCTCTCAGCGTGAGGGCATCAGTAACGGCTGGCTGAATGTATGTTCATTTATTATTTATACTAAATTTGGGGGTTGGGGGCTTTTGACTCCCCTTTTAATCCTTATCAGTTGCCGGGATTTCTCAGTTATGTCATTTACCCTGGGGTTAAAACATCTGGTCTGGTGGTCCTCACCCTGATCTTTTCACCTTTTCCTCTTATTGGGTGAGGACAGCCTGTAAGAAGCTTCACTCTGAGTTTATCAGAGTGGGGAGAAGTGACTAGTTTGTGCCTGAGAGTCATACTGGAGGGTTCTGTTAGGCATGCTTGGTGAGACTGCAGGTTTCAAACTGGAGTTTTTAAAACTGGAGTTGCTTAGGCTAGGCCTAAGGCCATCCTCACAGATGCCTCTTCAACATCAGGAGTTTTTAAACCTTTGGTGATTTCAATGTTCAGCCAAAGTTGAGAACACTGAACAAAAGGGTCCTGTACAAAGGTGTTACAGAACTTTTTAATAGAAGGTAAAGGTTGCTGGATGTTGAGAGAAATTTCATTCCATGTTGAATTTGTACTAAGTTAAAGAAAAATAAAAGAAAATAATTTTTTTTTTGTATTTCTCTTATTTGAACCTACTATCAATTCTCAAAGGTAGGCAGGATACACATTATTATCCCCATTCAGCAAGTGAAACAACAGGGTTTTAAGGATTTTGCAGTATTGGGGGATGCATTCAAACCACTCCTTGCTGTACTTTTCTCTTGGAACTTATAAACTATAACCTACGCTAAATGTTTGTTTAAATCCCTGTCATGCAGGGGTTCTGACCCAGGAAACAGATTTGCAGTCAGCAAGTGGAAGAAGACTCAGGATAGTAGACATGCTTTATTCAGAGGTGGTAACAGCCTCCAGCCTCCAGCTTCAGCTTAGCCCCCAGCCAGTTTCATTTTAGCTCTTGTTTTGCCCCCATCAGCACCTGAGTCTTTTTCATAGACCCTTTTTATATGGAGGCCAAACAAGACACACTACCAACAGGTTACATAAGGGGGCGTATGCTCACAAATTAATGTTTATGACCTTGAGTATATGCACTGAATCACACTGTTTCTGGCCTTGACTAACCATAACATATTTGATTTTCAGCCCTGGCTACACATTAACAATAACATAGCCCACAGAAGTTTCTTTGAGGGAGCCTAACTACAGCCATTTTGGGCCTGCCCCAACAATCCCATTTTCATTTGGGCTCTGAAACCTTTATCAGTAGTTATATAATTTATTAATTCATTCATACATTATTCATTTAGGATGCATTGGTTATTTTTGGGGTGAAGGAAGGGTTGGTTTGGGGGGGCTTCTCTGGAGAACAAGACTAACCTCATGGTGTTTCCCCCAGTGAAACAGGAATCTAGTGATGCATCAGGCAAGTAGCCAGTTATAACAAATTCAAAATAAAAACAAGCTCATGGTGGTGGTGGTGACAAACAGATGGGGAACTACTTAATCCTTAAGGAGAAAAGAGGGAGATAAGGAGGTAGAGAACTATTTGCAGAGGAAGAGAATGTAAAATCCAAACTAAAAATTGACAGAAATAGAATTTACCCACGTGAGAGAAACTACTTGGTGGAAGAAATGGCTGAAGAATGGGAGGCGGGAGGGAGTGGGGAGAGGGAGAGAGTTGAAAGTGGCTCAATAAGCGGAGATGGCAAGTAGATATTGTTAACATAGGGCGAGCGATGAATGATGGTGAGGAAAGCAGCTAGGAGCAAATAATAAAATGGCCTAGTAATTTATCAGCTCTATTAAGGAAGTCTGCATTAGCCTAGGGAAAACCAGGACCCTACCTAGGGCTTTAAAAAGGGCACGTGGTCACCATAGATGTTTCACAGACCAGGCTGTTTCTGGGTATGCTTTTGATCATCAAGTTGACCTTCCATAGGCAGGAAAGGAGTTTTGTAGTTTTGACCGCGTGAACACAGAGCTGTAAGAATACAGCTGTGGTTTTTACTTTGGGCTGATTTGATGTGTGGGCACACAAGAGAGCCGCCAAGATCATAGCTGGGCTTGGAGACCTGGAAAAGTGGGAGGATTTTCTAATTAAGTGATTTGCTGAATGAGAGGTAAAGTTGGATTGGAGAGAGAATGGGAGTTCTTGTTCAGATACTGCGTTTGAGGCCTGAGAGCTGCTGTGTAAGACTGGGTTCACTGCATAAAATCTACTCCATTATATTTTTTGATATTGAATAGTTTAAGCTTGAAACATTCTACCCAAACATGTTAGTACTGCAAATGATCAAAGTGGGCAGTCCCATTAATCTATATACTAAATCCATCGAGGAGTTTGTGGAAACACGTTTGCCTGCCTTAGGGGAAAAGAGAAAACTTGACGCATGCTCTCTACAGACAACCACAGGCTCCAGGCTTCGTCCTCCAAGTGCGAGGATTTGGGAAAAACAAAAAAGGTTTCCCCCTGCTGGTCAGACCTGCATAGTGCAGCGAACGGAGATAAAAGTTGTAGGGGCGTGGTAGCTGGTGGATGACGCAGAAACCCGGAGTCGGAGGAAAGGCGGTTGTGCTAGCGTCAGTGGTGCGCGCCGGGAGAGACCTAACCTGCCGCATGGCTGCTGGTTGCTCAGAGTCTCCGCGGCCGAAGGCGGTCTCCGAGGCGCCGGTGGTAGGAACAGTCGGCGTCCTGCCTTGCCTAGAGCTGCCCACCTATGCAGCTGCTTGTGCTCTGGTGAACAGCCGCTACTCCTGTCTGGTGGCCGCGCCGCACCGACGGCACATCGCCCTGTCGCCCCGCTACCTTAACCGGAAACGCACCGGTATCCGAGAGCAGCTGGATGCCGAGCTCCTGCGCTATTCTGAGAGGTACGGGTCTGTGTGTCTTGTCCTTCTCCCAGCTAGCAGCGCCGTAACGTAGATGTCAGCCTCTTCTTTTGGGCGTGGGGAGGGCGTGCTGCCGAAAGGGGGAGAAGTGGGAAAGGTCGCACCGCCCCTCGCAATCGGAGGTGTTCTAGAGTTGTGGTCCGCTCAGCGAGGCCTCTACCGACCGGGTCGGGATCTCTGCCAGGTCCATTCATGAGCAGTAAAGAAAACTTACAGGTGAACTGTCGACCGAGGGAGTGGAGATGAGAATAACCAGGTGTCTGGAGACCCAGTATACGGAGTTGTTTTTTTCTTTGACGTTGAACGTTTCATTTCCCACCTCCGGGGGTAATGTTTTCTCATTTGACAATGAACAGTTTTTTCTGTCTCGATTATCAGCCTCTCATAGAACATGACTAAGCTCAGCAGATTTCCTATTAAAGAGATTTAAATAGCTCACTCTTCAACAGATTTAATTACATTCTTCCCTTTCCTTATACAAGTCATTTTAAAATAGTCTACAGCAAAAGTAGATGCCTCAATATTGGAAATCACGTCTCAGGGCACAAGAGGAGAATCTGGTTTCTAGAAGGGACCCTTCTACTCCTTACTCCCTTTTATTGACTCTAGAAGAGCCTAGTATTAGTACTTGAGTAGATTCTCTCTCTTTCCATGTAAGATCACATAAACATTTGTACAAACAACAGTTTCTCTGTAAAACACGATGGTCAGTTTTTGTTTGTTTTGGATTTGGTGTTTTCCCACGATTCTCTTCTTTACCTGATTGGAAATGAGGGAAATACCATTTGTTTATTACTCCATTCCTAGAAATTTAACATATATTGAAACCATGCAAAGATGTTGATACATTTATTTTTAAAGTTAGATTATGTGCCCAGCTATTTATAAACAAGTTCATCTCTTTACTCAAAAGTAATGCAGAGCTAAGGATATTTAATCATTCTATAGGGCTGCCATGTGCATAACAGACTTTCTTCCTGCCCTTTTTTTTTTTTTTTTTTTTTTGCAGTGTTTGTAACAAACATGAATAGTACCAGAAATTCCCAAGTTCCTTTTAGGGAACATCATTCTATAGTAGAGAGAGGAGGCTTTGATTAAAGGAAACAAGGTTCTAAATTTTTTTTTTTTTCTGTCAGTTTTGGCAATTTTTCTTTCCTTCCTGCTATTTTCAGTGTCTGTAAGATAGTCTGAGTTGATAATAGTTGGTTCCTTCTGAGGAAAGATACATGCATAAAGTAATAACTAAAAAGAGCATTCCTGAGGAAATCTCTTAAGTTTGACTTTGCTAACTTGGTAGTTACTATAGTTCCTTTCTTGGGAGTTGTGGCTATTTTACTAAAATAAAATCTATTAGGGATAAATTCTTTTCTCTTATTCTATGTGAATCATGCTGGAATTTGCCTCCCACAAAAAAAAAAAAAAAAAAAAAAAACTTTCTGGTGTCTACAGCTTGTGTGTGTGAAATCCAAACATGTACAGATAGATTCAATAAAATTAGAACAGTGATAAATTTGTACATGTAATAGAAGAGTGATTTCAGGTTTGCCTTGGAAAGTTAGGGAAGTTTCCTCCAAGTAGTGGGTATGGTAGTAAAAGCTGCCAGGTTTTTATCCTTCATAGGTTAGAAATGATATTTTGAAATAATAGTTGCCAACTAATCCGGATTCTAAAATGAGCAGTGTCAAAAGTCAATTCTTAATAAATGATGTAGTTGTATGTCTTAAAATTTCCTTTTACTAGCAACAGTTGCACTTTGAGATTTTTTTTTTTTTTTTTTTTTTGTATTAAGTTGTTGGAGTATTCAGGGGCTTCAGCTTTAGCCCTTAGGTTTCCTTGTATTCCATCAAGCGCAGATGGAGAGTATCAATATCAATATTACCTGTACTCAGTAATAAAAAATGCATACACATTTTTCTTGTCAGTTTCCATTATTAATCATTTTAACTTAGCGAGCACATTGGAACCTTTTGGTGAAGTGGAACTGCTACAAAGTTGTTACAGACTAAGCATATACTGTTACATTTTTGACCTGGGTTATATATTTGGGAGTTGAATACTTTTCGGATTCTTAGACTATGTAATCAGTATCATAATGACCTAGTTTAAAACAGGATAAAAGGTATCATCATCTTCTCTTTTTTAAACAGTCTTTTAGGTGTCCCTATTGCATATGATAACATCAAAGTTGTGGGTGAACTGGGAGATATATATGATGATCAAGGACACATTCATCTTAACATTGAAGCTGATTTTGTTATTTTCAGCCCTGAACCTGGGCAAAAGCTTATGGTATGTATATCATTTTTTCTTAGCTTTCTTGAAATAATTTTATACTTGGAAACTTTAAAGAGACTTAAATAATTCAAATAAATAAAAAGTATTTTAAAAGTAAAATATTTTCTATCATTTCAGTCGAGGTAAGTTAGTAGACTCCATCCTTTTGAAATACATGGGTGCAAAGTATGTGACTTATCCAGTTGATTTTTTTTCTTTTTTTTTTTTTTTTTGCAAAGTCTTTATGATAATCTTGAGGAGGGAAAAAGCAGTACTTTAGAATCCCTCAATTCTACCCCTATATCTTGTTTTTATAAAGGATTCAGGCAGTATACTTTCATAAGAAACAGATATTCATATGGCTGTGGGGTCAGGCAAGTAATGAAAATGAATGAATAACAGGACAGGGCAGCCAGTCCATGCCAAGAAAGTGAAGGCTTTGTGTAGAAGATCTTCCAGTTTTCTAGAAGGTAGAAATGGAGAAATGGATGTAAAATCTATTGAAATGTATCTTTTATCCCTTTTACTTGCTCTTCCACCATCAGATCTGTTTGTGTATATTTGTTGGTTTATGTATATTTATATTCGTGAATCTATATATCTAGTAGATAAGAATTATTAACTAACCATCAGTACTGTTAATAAAAATACAGATTAGATTTCATTATGACAGAATTTACAAGGACTTTGAATTTTTTAATTTTTTTTTTAAGTAGCAATTAAAACATTAGAAATGGTACCCTGGACTTTATACTTGTAAAGTTGGCAGTAGATTTGTACATGTTAATTCTAAGCTTCCATCTGCTTTGTGTAAATAATCATAAATATGAACATGTATATGGAAGTAACATTTAAAATGTACAGAAAGTGAAGGGAAAGTATCCCTTTTATTCTATACAGATAAGATTCAGTCTTCAAATACTGTTGACCATTTGTTTTTAATTTTTTATTTGTAGTTTGGTATAATTTACATATAATAATCACATGCACAAATCATAGTGTGCAGTTCAGTGAATTTTGATCCGTTCACATATTCCATCTCCTTGAAAGGACCCTTATGTTCCTGACTTGCTTAGCACCTTGCCATTGCTAAAGCTGGCTTTTAACTTGTTATCATCCTGTCTCAGCCTCCCGAGCTGCTGGGGTTACAGGCATGCTCCACTGTACCTGGCTATCCTCTGGAACTGTTCGTTGGCTCTGTTACTTATAAGGGTCTCTGGCACTGGCTGCACCAGTACTGTTAAGGGCCTGAAGCACTTGCCCTCCTACTAGACAGTGGTGCAGGCCCACATACTTCAGAGGGAAGAAGAGAAATCACAGCACCCCCTGTGCCACTCATACACAGTCCTGTTTACAGTATGTGAGCAGACAAGGTGCAGGGACAGCCTATGGTGAGGATCCATGTAGGTGTGTTGGTATAAGGAGTTATGATGTTCCTCGCTGCTGCTACTGTGGGTTTGCCCAGCCATTTGCAAAACTTCCAACCCTTCCCCCAAGCTTTACAGTCCTAGGTACAGAGAAAAGGTCAGGGTTCTTTTTATCCCCTATTTCCTTCAACTATATGCCTGCTAGAGATTAAGCAGACTAGAGCTGGGCAAAACATCTGTCAGCTGGTGTGTTTGCAAGGGAATAGAGTGCATCCAGCACCATGCAGACCTTGTTAGGCCATGCATCCTGGGGGCAAAGTGACAGGAATGGAGGCATTGCTCAGGACTTCTCTAACAGGCCTCTTTGGGCAGGGGAGTAGTGGAACCACAGTTCTTTCCTTACCTTGTTAGTTATAGGCACTGCTCTACAGAAACAGGGGTTTGGAACTGCATGGGTGACTACCTTTAGATCTGGCACCATTATGAAACTGTACATACCTGGTCACACCTGTGGTCTTTGAGGACAGGCTCCCTGATACCCCAGTTCTTGATGATTGCACCCTCTGTTCCCTGTATGTTGTGTCACAACAGCCCATTCCTCCATGGTTTAGAACTCCTAGCAGGTTTGTCAGTGTCCCTGTACTAAGCCAGGTTTGGCTCATGAAGCACCTACCTACTGAGCCACATAAGTGGAAAATCTGTGAGATGGTTTTATGCAAGGATTTCTTACTCCTAGAGCACTGCAAATTCAGATAATAGGTCCCTTCTCAAGATGACTTCTGGCTACTGTACTTTAGGGATTCACTGGGAGATGTGAATTTTTTTCTCAAAGCCAGACTGCTGTGTAGATATATCAACATTTTTATCTAGTAAACTGAAAACCTCTTAGGGTTGTGAAATTTTCCAGTAACTAGGATTACCCTTATCCTTGCTAATAGAATACTGGGACTCTTTCACTTTTACCCTTCCAGAGCAGAGAAACCTCTCCCCAGCTATAGAGCAGGGATGTCTTGTTCCAAGATATCTTTTTTCTCTTACTGTGCTGTTGTTCTTCATCTCTGGATCTTACCATGTATGTTTTTCCTCTATTCATTTCCACTGCTGTCACAATTAGTCACCTCAATATGTAACTATACACCTGTTGCTTTGGTTTCTTTTTGGAAGAGCAGGTGGGTGCTAGGTGCCTCTGTTGGGCCATCTTGAAGAGCCCTTCATTTTTACCATTTCTATTCATCATAGTACTGGAGGTTTTTGCAGGGATGAGATGTTGGGGAAGAATAGAGAATCACAAAGAATAGGAAACCTCCTATTCCTCAATTATACACATAGAGCAACTCTCCTGTTTTAACTCTGTTCCTCCCCTCTTTGTTTTGGGATTCTGGTGGGTGCTTTGGACACTGCTATTTTGGGATAGCAGAACCTAGTATGGAAGACCAGAGAAGGGAACTGTGAGAAAAGAAAATGCCTTTGCCTATTTTTAATTGGATTTTTCTGTTTTTATTGAGTTGTAGCTCTTTTTAGTATTGATAGAATTTTTTTTCAGACCTTTGTTCTCTGTTGATGTGCCTATGTATTCATTTTAATGGTACCATTTGATGAACAGAAGCACTTAATTTTGATGAGGTCCATTTTATACTTTTGTGGTTATTGCTTCTGGGTCTTATCAAAGAAACCTACCCATTTCTAATTTGTGAAGATATTCTTTTAAAAACTTCTGGAAGCTTTGTAATTTTAGCTTTGATAGTTAGCTCTGTGATCAGTTTCTTATGCTTTTCTTTCTATGTAGTGTGAAATAGGTCTTGAAATCTATTTTCTTCCTCCTGTGGCTGTTCAGTTGTTCCAGACTCATATTTAAAATGTTTCTTTTTTTAAATTGATAGAATATATTTTTTCAGCCTTACAGAGCAATTGAGTGGATGCAGAGTTTCCATATATTCCCTGCCTCTCAAGCAGGCAGTGTCCCCTATTATTGAAATCATCTTGCAGTAGTGAAATGTGTTTGTTATAGTTGTTTATTAGCCAGTATTGACACACTATTACTAACTGAAGTTCCCAGACTTTGTATTATTTTAAACTTTAAAAAAAACATAAAAGTCACATATTAATGGTGCCATTATGTCACCATTATGAAACTGTACACACCTGGTCACTCCTGTGGTCTTTGAGGACAGGCAACATTCGATGCTTGAATACATTGCATGATGTAAATGCATAAATCGGGTTAAACATACTTATCTCCTCATTTATTATCTTTGCAGTAAAAACTTTCAAAATCCTTTCTAACCATATGAAATACACAAAACATTGTTATCTGTAATCAAAATACTATGCAGTCTTACCCCAGAACATGTTGCTCCTATCTAACTATATCTAAATACCCATTTGATTAACCTCTGATAACTGCATTCTACTCTCAAGTTCTATGAGATCACTTTTTTTAGATTTCATTTGATGTCTCCGTACTTTTATTTAACATGTTGATTTCCAGTTCCATCCATATTGTCCTAAATGACAGGATGTCATTGTTTTGCCTGAATAGTATTGCATTGTGTACACATTGAAATATTGTGTTTCTTTGTCCATTCCTTCACCAATGGACACTTGTTTTCCATTTCTTGTCTGTTGTGAATAGTGCTGCAATGAACATAAGTGTGCATTTGTCTCTTCTGCATACAGATTTTATTCTCTTTGGGTTTATACCCAACAATGAGATTGTTGTATCATGTGGTAGTTGTTCTGCTTACTGTTTTTGAGGACACTTCATACTGTTTTCCATAGTGGATATACTAATTTACCCTTGCACCAACATTATGCAAGGCATCTTTCTCCACATCCTCTCCATCACTAATTAGTATTTGATACTAAGGCTTCAATATTAGGGTGAGGTGATATCTCAGTGTTGTTTTGGTTTGAATTATATGATGATTGGTAATGCTGGACTTTTTTTTTTTTTAAGTACCCATTGGCAGATTGTAGGTCCTCCTTTGAGAAATGTTTTTAGATTATTGCCCATTTTTAAAGTGAGCTATTTGGTTTCTTGCTATTGAGGTTTTGGATTTACTTATATAGTCTGGGAGATGTATACAGTGCAAATATTTTCTCCCACTTTGTAGGACTCTTGAGTGCTGTGCAGAAGCCTTTTAGTTTTATGTAATCCCATTTGCCTCTTTTAACTTTTATTTTCTGTTCTTTGGGAGGTCTTCATGATCCAATGTCCTGAAGCATTTCCTCTTTTCTAGTAGTTTCAATAATTTTGTCTTACATTTAAGTCTTTAATCTATTTTGACTTGATCTTTTTAACCAATGATAGATGTCTAGCTTCATTTTTTTTTTTTTTTACCCAATTTTCCCAATATCATTTATTGAAAAGCCTGTCCTTTCTCCAGTGCATGTTCTTAGCACTTTTGTTTTAAAATCAATTGGCTATATGTTCATGGGTTTACTTCTAGGATACATTCTGTTCCATTAGTCTATTTTTATGCCAATACCATAACATTTTTATTATTATAGATTTGTAGTAAGTTTTGAAATCAGGTAGTGTAACGTTTCCTGTTTTGTTCTTTTTACTCACAATGTCTTTGACGATTTGAGGAAATTTGTGGTTCCATATAAATTTTAGAGTTGTTTGTTCTAGTTCTGTGATGAGTGCCATTGTTATTTGATACATAATACATTGAGTCTGTTAATCACTTTGGGTACTTGACATTTGTTAAAATTATTAATTCTTCTGTGAACAAAGGATGTCTTTCTACTTCTTAAATTTCATTCATTAGTATTTTATAGTTTTCATTTTTTTTTCATATTGTGCAGGTCTTTCAACTCTTTAGTTGTTTTATTTACCTCTTGGTAACTATTGTAAATGGCATTGCTTACTTGATTTCTGTTTAGATAATTCAATATGAGCATATAACAATGTTACTGCTCTTTTGTATGTTGATTTTCTGCCCTGCATTTTTGCTGAATTCCTTTAAAAAATTCTAGAGGGTTTTTTTGTGTTGTGTGCAGTTTTGGGGAGTTTTTATATAAGTATGTCATCTGCAGTTACAATTTGAATGACTTCATTTTCAAATTGGATGCCTTTTTTTTTTTTTCTTTCTCATGGCCTAATCAGATTGCTAGGACTTCCAGCACTGTATTGAATAAAAGTGGTGAAAGTGAGCATTCTTAACCTTGTTCCAGATTTTAAGGAGAAAATTTTCAGTTTCTATCACATTAAGGATGTTAGCTGTTGACCTATTATAAATGGTATGGTGATATTCCTTATCTTTCTCATTTTTTCAGCATTTTTTATTATGAAGAGATATGGAATTTTGTTGAATGTCTTTTCTCTATCAAGTGAGATGACCATGTGGTTTTTGTCCTTCATTTTGTTATGATATATCACATTTATCAATTTGCATACATTGAACCATTCTTGCATCCCTAATAAATCCCATTTGATTATAGTAACTAATCTTTTTAACGTTGCTTGTAATGGTTTGCTAGTATTAAGCTGAAAATTTTTGCATCTGTGTCCATCAAGGATATTGGCCCTTAGATTTTTTGTGTGGCCCCTCATCCAGTTTTGGTATCAGCATTAAACCTCATTTAATGTTCTTAGAAGAATTCCTTTCTCTTCTATATTTTGGAGTAACTTATTCAGCAGTGAAGCCATGTGATCTTGGGCTTTTCTTTGATGGGAAATTTTTTACTGATTGAATCTCATTGCTTGCTACTGATCCATTTAGGTTTGCTGTTTATATTATTTTTCATAATTCAGTCTTAGAAATGTGTGTCTAGGAATTTATCCATTTCTTTTTAATTTATGAAATTTGTTGACATAGTTGTTCATAAATCTTTTGTATTTCTTTGGTATAAATTATAATGGGTCCCTTTTCATCTGTTTTTGGTTTTTTTTTAGAGAGAGAGAGAGAATTTTAATATTTATGTTTTAGTTTTTGGCAGACACAACATCTTTGTTTGTTTGTGGTGCTGAGGATCGAACCGGGCCGCACGCTTGAGCCACATCCTCAGCCCTCATCTGATTTTATTTATATGCGTTTTCTTTACTTTTTCTAGTTCTGGGTTTGTGTATTTTGGTTGTCTTTTCAAAGAACTAGCTCTGTTTCCTTTATCTTTTGATTTTTAAATTTTGTTTTGTTTTGGTCTCTTACATTTATTTCTATTCTATTATTTCTTTTCTTCTTCTAATTTTGGGTTTAGTTATTTTTCCTCTTCCTTTTTAATGCAATAGACTGAGATTTTTATGCCTTTTTGATTACGTGATAGTTGCTATAAACTTCTCTCTCAATACTGGTTCTGCTTATTTCCATAGGTTTTGGTCTGTTTGTCTATTTTCTTTTCGTTTCAAGAAATTTTAAAATTTCCTGGATTTCTTACTTGATCCATTGGTTATTTTATATCCATGCATTTGTATATTTTCTAAAGCTTATTGTTAATTTCTAGCTTTATTGCTTTCTGGTAAGAAAAGATACTCGGATGTTTCAGTTTTTTAAAAATTGAGTCTTGCTTTGTGATCTATTGTAATCTATCCTGGAGAAAGTTTGATGAGAAAAACTTATTCAGCAGCTGTTAGATGGATGTGTTCTATAGATGTCTGTTAGATCCATTTAGTCTAGGATACAGTGTAATTGATGTTTATTTTTCTGTAAGGATTGTCTGTTCATTACTGAAAGTGTGGTATTAAAAGTCCCCAACAATTCTTGGAGTATACTTTTGCCTTTAGGTATATTAATACTTGCATCATATATTTGGGTGTTCATGTAATACATTTAGAATTATTATTTCTTCTGTTTGAATTGACCCCTTAATCATTATACAGTGACTTTCCTTGTCCTTATTGTTTTTGATTTAAAGTCATTTTATTGGATATTAGTATGGCTACTTTTGGGGGACTCCATTTGTGTGGGTATCTTCCATCTTTTCACTTTTTGTGTGTCCTTAGAATTTGAAGTGAATGTTATAAATAGCACACAATTGGCAATTTTATTTTTTAACCTCCTCACTCTTTTAATTGGGGAATGGAATTCATTTACATTCAAGGTAATTTTTGGTAGGTAATGTCTTACTAAAAGCTATTATATGCCTTATTTTCTACTTTTGTCATAGTTCTTCTCATAGTCTTGCTTGGTGGTTAAGTGAATTAATTTAGTAGTGTGTTTGGATTCCTTGCTTTGTCTTTTAAATTTTTGTTTTGTGTTACCATGAGGCTGATTAAAAAAAAATCTTGCTTATACCAAGCTATTTCGAAATGATAGCAACTTAATGTGATAGTAAGAATGAGAAACAAAAGATATAAGAACACAGTCCAGTTGAATTCTATCTAATCTTTCTGTATTGCCTGTTACTTAAACTAGTTATTTTTTTAATCTGTGTACTAAAGAATGGTTTATACATTATACTTATCCTATATTTATTTATTGTATATTATTGTATATTTATTCTCATAAAAAACCTATGTTTTTTCAATATTTCTTTCAATTTGAAGAACTTGAATATTTATTTTAGAACAGTTCTGGTGGAGATATTTTGTCTCAAATTTTGTTTGGATAAGTGAGTCCTTCATTTCTGAAGGGTACCTTTGTTGGGTATACACTATTCTTGGTTGACAGTTTTTTGTTCTTTTTGTTCTCCTTCAGTTTAGTGAAAATCATGGGCCAGTCTCCTAGCCTGTAAGGTTTCTGCTCAGAAGTGTGCTGTCAAATTGCCTTACCCCTGTGATGGGCATTTTCTCTTGCAGCCTTGAGAATCTTTCTGTTTCTTATCTATGATAGTTGGGTTGATTATAATATATTTGGGGGTAGACTTATTCAGTTAGACTTACTGAGTTAAATCTGAATAATAACCTTTGACCTTCCTATACCTGGATATTGTTTATCCTTTTCTAGGTTTGGGAAGTTTTCAATGAAAGATGGGTAGTCTAGACAGCAAGGTTGGTGCTAAGTTGTGTCACCAGTGTCTCACAGCCGTGGGATTCTTCAGTCTTTAGAGGTGGGTAGGTATTCTCAAAGTCCACTATGAGGCTGAAGTGGCTGAAATTTGAGTCTGTCCCACTGGCACACAGATCTCTGCCTGATGTGAGGGCTGGCTTAGGGGCTTTATGAGCTTTGCCCTGTGAACACAATCTTCATTTGCTACTTCAATGGACCAGTGGTGATGCTTGCTAGAAGTTTGATAAATGGGGACCACATGTCTTCCCCTGGCACTGGACCTCTTATGGAACTGGGTCTGGCACTGGACTGAGAGAGAGCCTTGTGCCAGCTTTTCTGCCCAGCTTCCCACTGTGCTATCCAAGTTTGGATGTTAGGGGTGAGGCAGTCTCTTTGCCACCAGCCTAAGGCACTTCCAGTAGCTCAGTCCACAGGTGTTGGCCTGGCTGTAGGGGTCATGGGGCTTTGCCAGCACTGGGTTTCAACTAAGACGTGCACTTAATTCTCCCCCCCTCCCCCACTGGGAGGCTTCTCTCATACAACTCTTAACTTCCAACCTTCTTCAATATATTTTTGTTATACTAAAAGCAGGCACTATGGTTGCCTGATTTCCCTAGCTCTTGTGAACTTAGTTTGATTCAGGAACAGCTTTTCAGCTTGGTTCATCTATGGAGAGAAATTGCCAGAGGATCTTACTCTCCAATAAAGTCTGTAGAGTTCACTTTTTATGTTATACAAACCATAAGTTTTGCCAGATGTATTTTGGTATTTATTTGGTATCATACAGGGTAGTTTCACTGCCCTAGAAATCCTGGGCTTCCCTTGTTTACCTCTCCCATGCTCCCTACTATTCCCCAGAAACCACTGTCTCATTGCCTTTCCAAGAGTGTCATATATTTGGAATCACAATTTTCAAAATGACTTCTTCATTTAGCAACATGCATGTAAGTTTCCTCTCCAGTTTTTCACTTGATAGCTCATTGCTTTTTATTGTTGAATAATATTCTAAGGGGTAATGGCCAGCATCTCAATGTGGGGGGGTTGTACTTCTTGCCGAGGAGGGTATAAGCCACCTCAGAAATTAAAGTCTAGAATAATTAGTGAAAAACAAAAGACAAAGAGTCAGAAATTTATTTTCATAAATGGAGCCCCTGATAGATTTAGTCCACATGTAGGGGAGCTAGAACTCAACGAAAAGTAGATAGCTCCAGTGGTTTATTTAAGGGGGTACATCAAAGGCAGGGATAAGGTTTAAGGGTGGAGTCTTGCAGTCAGCAGGTCACATCTATCTCAGAGGGGCTGTGTGGGACCTGTGGCAGAGCTTGAATAGGGATCACAGTGAGTGAGGACAGTCAACCAGAGGAAATGTCCACTGGTCATTCCCAGACACCAGATTCTCCTATTCAGTATGCTTTGATGCAGAGCAGCTCACACACAGCCCATGGATGGCATGTGACTATATTCCATTCTATGGATGTACCATAGTTTGATGCTAAATGGTGTTGAATATATAGCCATATTATTTACAGTTCTGTATTTCAGAGATTGTGAATTTTGGGGTAGTTCTACCACGGATTGAACTCAGGGGCACTTGACCACATCCCCATCCCTATTCTGTGTTTTATTTAGAAACAGGGTCTCATTAAGTTGCTTAGCACCTCGCTTTTGCTGAGGCTTTGAACTTGTAATCAACCTGTCTCTACCTCCCTAGCTGCTGGGATTACAGACATGCGCTACAGTGCCCAGCTTAGAAAATGTGAATTTTTAAAAAATATTTTTAGGGTTTTCATTCATAGTCTTTGTATATGTTGATTCCTGGGGGAAAGTAGAAAATATTGTATGAGGGACTGGGGTTGTGGCTCAGTGGTAGAGCGCTTTGGCATGTGTGAGGCCCTGGGTTCGATCCTTACCACCACATATAAATAAATAAAATAAAAAATCCACTGGCAACTAAAAAAATTTAAAAAAAAAGAAAATGTTTTATGAAGTTTAATTTAAAGCTCAAAAATCATATAACACAAGTTAAACATTTTTGTGATTTAGCCAATAAAACCATACCCAAGATCTACATATAGAGAGAAAACTTTCTTCTAATAGAACTGCTTGTATCATGCTAAATTGAATCATTAAAGAGTGCACTTTGAAATTTAGTCTGTTCACAGAAATATCATGTCGATCCTACTTATAAAAAACATGATTCCTGTCTTGAGATCTTTTCATAAATACATCATCATATCGGAGTATTTTCTGCTTGGTTTTCATGTGGTTATAGAGAAATCTACTCTGTAGAGAATCCTGCAGTGGAGGCTGGGTGGATTAGTTGATTAGTTGTTTATTCTTTTAGACAATTGACATGTAATTTTTGCTTTCTAAAACCTCTAATATTGTTTTGGTATGGCATATGGTAAGTTGTAATTGAGGTAAACTTCCCATATTAAATTATACCATCAATTTGATATTTTTTCTTTGAAGTGAGTTTAAAGCCTAGAAATTTTGACTCACCTTTTAACTCTTTGGATGTCTTCTTGATGTTATGTCCTTTCTTCCTTCTTCCCAGGGTACAGTTAATAAAGTGTCTTCTAGCCACATTGGCTGTTTGGTACATGGGTGTTTTAATGCCTCAATCCCTAAACCTGAACAGATGTCAGTTGAGCAGTGGCAAACCCTGGAGATAAACGTGGGTGATGAATTAGAATTTGAAGTATTTCGTTTAGACTCAGATGCTGCTGGAGTATTTTGCATTCGAGGAAAAATAAATATTGCCTGGTAAGTTCATATTTGAAACACAGTTAAAGTGGGAAACTCTATTGCTTTGATATATATTGAAAGTATTTTTTTCTTTTATTGTCCTTGATTTGACAATTCTGGGTTTAATGTTCAATGGCCTAATTTTTCTGAACTGAACCAAACCAAAATTTGGAAGCCAGTTTTTGACTTCTGGAGTAGTATAGAAACAAAGAATTAAACAATAAATAATGAAATTTATGAAGTTATAGTACAGTATTATTGCTATCAGCACTGAATTTAAGTTTTAATAAGCTACAGGATAAAAAAAGAGAATATATGAAATTTACACCATAGTTATGTATCCTATGCTGCTTTCATTTAGGAAATTTTTACATACTGAGCTATCCTTGATATCATTTTGTTCCTTTATTTTTGCTTAGTGCTATTTATTGTTTTAATGTTTATTTATAGTTTGCAGTCCAAGCACCCTGATGTTTCTGAAGAAGTAACAGAAACTCTAACTGAAGAATCTGTTGAAAAAATTCCAAAGAAAAAGAAAAAGAAAAAGAAAAATCCAGAAATTTATGAAGTAAATGATGGTGCCACAGAGCCAGCAGATTTTACAGGTATCACTCCAAAGGAAGAGGAAGAGCTACAGGTTAGTAATGACATGAATGGCCTCTGTGAGGAAGAGCCAAAGAAAAAGAAAAAGAAGAAGAAGAAGCACCAGGAAGATCAGGATCCTATTTTTCAGTGCAGTGACTCCAGTGGTTACCAAAGTGACCATAAAAAGAAAAAAAAGAAAAGAAAACATAGTGAAGAGGCTGAACTTACACCAGTTCTGGAATGCTCACCTAAGAAGAAACAAAAAAGTAATTAGTGCATTTTAAATAGGATAGTTGATAAAGGACTTATACACAATAGATAAGTACATGTTTTGAAAAATGTTTATGTTGTGCTGGGTGTGGTGGCACACATTTGTAATCCCAACTACCCAGGAAGCTGAGAGGTCAGTCTGGGCAACTTAGTGAGACTTTGTCTCAAAAAGAGCTGGGGATGTAGCTCAGTGCTAGATAGTGCTCCTGGGTTTAATCCCCAGTACTATAAAATAAAAAGGCATATGGATACCAGTAATTTATAAAACAGGGAACACTTGATTAGGAATTGGAGGGTTTTTGTGCTAACTGGCTAATTTGGATAAGACCCATGTTATTACATTGCCATTTTATTGTAGACAGAATAAAATGGTAAGAGCTACTCTCATTCTCAACTCTTGCATTCTTCCAGATGTTAACTTTCCACATAAAATTTTCTTTGCATGCTGAAGATTAGCAGAAGTACTCTATAGTATAGTGTTATTGCTATCATTAAGGAACAAGTTTGGGATTTCCCCCTGCTCTGATAATAGGTGTCACCTTTAGTCATTTTATGCTATTTTGCTTATTTTGTTTTCTTTAATCATAGCTGTTAGTATTTCTGTTGTTTAATTAAAAAAAAATATTTGCCAAAGGAGCTTCTGAAATCTCTAGAACCCTTGAGTACCATGCCACTGTCGACTGGTACATAACAGTATTTACTACACTCTCCTTTGAGGTATATGTGTTTTAAATTCTGAAAATTGATGGAAAGTGCTCTTACCTTGTACTTGTTTATTTGTGCCTCACTTGTGTTGGAGGAAGAAAGTAGATGAAGATAGGATAAATACAATACTGACCACTGGCAAATTTCTTGATTACTTTTTATTTGTTGGAGTAGGCCATAAGAATTGTTTTAAAGAGGAGATTAAGAAGATGTTGATGTTTTGTGACTTACTGGAAAACAGTAATGAAATGAGAACTGGTTGAGGCTGATAATCAGTATGTGTCTGTGCATTTATTTTACCAGTGCTATAATGGAAAACAAGGTAAATAAATGTAGTTCCTTCCCTCATGGAATGTCATAGGAGAAACAGATGCACACAAACAGTATTAGTAAGGAAATACAGAACATTACTAATTGTGTCAAATGCTATGAAGCAAAAACTTGACCACTCCTATTGCTTGTGTTAGTATCTGCATACAGTCAAATGGTTCAGTTGACTCCTCCATATCAGCCATTTTGTTGCCATTCCTCTGGTACTGGACATAGTGCTAGGCTCACAATTATCAATTTAATATCTGATAATGAGTAAATTCTGCTAGTGAACTGTCTAATCTATAAGAATAAGATAGAGTTTGGCAAGTAACAGACAGCTCACAATATGTTGTCTACAAGTAGATGTGCCAGACAATGGAAAGGTGCAAGACAATGTCTTTCATTACAGTTGAGATGCATTAGCCCTTGAAATGTGACTAATCCAAATTGAAATATATTATCAGTATCAAATATATATCATCAAAATTGGGATGTAAACTATATCTATTTTTATATTAGTAAAATTAAAATATTTTTGGTTTAATGGGTTAAATAAAATGTTAATTTCAGCCTGTTTGCATTTTATTTTTCTACAAAGATTGCTCATGAGGCTCACATTGGTTTTGGACAATACTGTTTAAAAGGAAATATTGGTTGAATGACATGATTCTATACCTAGAAGATCCAAAAATTCCACTAGAAAACTTCTAAAACTAATAAATGAATTCAGCAAAGTAGCAGGATATAAAATCAACACCCATAAATCAAATGCATTCCTATACATCAGTGATGAATTCACTGAAGAGAAATTAGGAAAACTACTCCATTCACAATCACAATAGCCTCAAGTAAATAAATAAATTAATTAAATAATGGGAATCAATGTAACAAAAGAGGTGAAAGACCTCTACAATGAAAACTACAGAACATTAGAGAAAGAAATATTACTGATGACACGATTCTATACCTAGAAGATCCAAAAATTCCACTAGAAAACTTCTAGAACTAATAAATGAATTCAGCAAAGTTGAACAAGCTATGTTGTCGGGATTTAATGTAGTAACATACTCAAACTTCAATATATAGTTGGAATTGTTTGACAGTATAGAAAATTGTTAACAAAAGTTTTAATATCCTTCCACACACTCCAAGAAAAAGTTTATGTTGTTCATGGAAAAATATATTGTGGCTTACCAAAATAAGCAAATTCCCACATTATAAAAGAATTTGTATCTGAGAAAAGAGGGATGGCCCCTGAAATTTACTATCCTAATCTTCATGATTAAAGATAAATTTTTCCCTCCATGATTTGGTTGCATTACATGTCACAATGGCTTTAACAAAGAGAGGCAATCTGGTTAGGCCTAGCCTAATCACATGATCCCTTAAAATCAAAGTTTGTGAGATTAGAAACACAGAAGAATTTAATGCAAGGGAGAATCGTCTCTTTCTGAACATGGAGAGGACCATATGGCAAAGGCCTGAGGAGCTGAGAGGTTCCCCTGGCCAATAGCAAGCAGGAAAACAGGGCACTGTGTCTCTAAGGAATTGAATTCTGCTAATGATAAGAATGTGCCAGGAAACAGATTTTTTTCAGAACTCTCAGGTAAGAATTCACCTAGCTAACACATTGATGTCAGTCTTAATGTCCTGAGTACCTACCTTGTTGGACATCTGATGGACAGAACTCTGAACTGCTAAATAGGTGAGTAGTGATTTGTCAGATAGCCATAAAAACAAATATATAGTCATGCATTGCATAAGAATGTTTCAGTCAACAACAGATCACATATCTGATCATGACTATACCATATAGCTTGACTGTATATAGTATGCTAAAACCATTCTCTAAGTACACTCCGATGTCTGCACAAGTATGAAATTGCCTTAACATATTTTTCGGTTCATATCTGTCATTAAGCAATACATGACTGTGCATAGTTTTATTGGTACTGTCTGACATATGGTTAAAATATTCTTTATGCGTTTTCAAAACTATTGATTCATCTTTGTATATCTTCTAGATATACTTTAAAATGGATATTTGTCAAGCTAGAAAAAGCTCTTTGGGATTTTGATTGGAACTGCCCTAAATTGAGAGCTTAGTTAAGGGAAAGTTAAATTCTGTAAAATACTTAATTTTCCTAACCAAAGTCTCTTCATTCAGTCTAGTCTATTACATCCTTAAGTAGCACTAAAATTTTTGCCAGTGCCTTTCTATATCTTATTTCCAGCAATTTTATAGCATTTCTTGCTTTTGTCAGTGGGATTTTTTTAAAAACATAACATTTCCTAACTAGTTCTTACTGAAATAGTACAGATTAATTGATTTCATATTAACCTTCTATCTGACCAGGCATGTCAAAATTCTATTTTGTTGACCCTCTCAAATCACCACTGGTTTTATTTTCCATCTATTTTGGTTTATTTAAACTAAAAATAAATATATTTTTCTTGATTTTATTTTGTTAATTCCTACCTTTTATTAAATCCTATATTTTGTTTGTCTCCTTGCCACATTAGCTTAAGCTGAATTCTTAGTTCTCATTCAGTTTCAATCTTTCTTATTTTAGTAATAGAAGGATTTGACTTTAAAATGTTTCTAAATAATACTGTAGTAATATTATTGTTTCTAAATGTCTAGATACTCTGAAATTTCACCTGAGAATTATTATATCATGGAAGATTAATTTTGAAGGGTACATTCTTGTAAGAAGTCCTGCTATTTTTATTGCTATCTTTTGTTTCTAGTTGTCTTGTGCAATGTAGCTTTCAAAGGTAAGCTCTTATTTCTTTTAGAAATTAAGATTTTTCTTTAGGGCCAGTACATGGTTTCTTTTTCTTTATTCTTTTATGTTTTAAGTGCTTAAAAAGAATCTTTTAAAAATATACAAAGCACTGTTGAAAAATAGATTTTATATACCATGCAGTAGGAGTAGCAACAAAAATGAAAAATACATAATTCTGCATCTAAATGATTCATAGAAAGTTAAACAGATGTTTAACTCAGTATATCATAGACTCCCTTTATGTAAAACAAAGATGGTAAAGTGTTTGGTCTATACTATTTTCTTTCCCAAACCTTTGCCTTGGCAGTAATATATAACTTCATGGTATTGTTTTGTCTTCTACTTCTTTCAAGTAAATATTTGATACACTGCATTATCTTAAAGCCAGTTGCCTTTTCTCAGATGCTAAACCTGTTCCCACTTATTCGCATTCATTTGATTATTTGAATGTATTTGAACATTTTTAGTAAGGCAAAAATGTAGTAAGTTATAAAATTAGAGTAATTAAGAATAGAAGCAGAATCAACAAACATAAATATGCAACCAGGATTTCAATAGCAAATAAGCTACAGTCAGTATAGTTGTACGTAATTAGTTCCACATTCAATGGATATAATTAGAAAATGCTCCAGTACTTACTGATTCAAGGAAAAAGTGGGACAGATGAACTACCTTACATTTTTTTGTCTTAATAAACAGCTGTAAATAGAAGGTAAAGGATCCATCAGAGATCATAATTTAGAATTTAAAATGAAAATGTAACAGTAAATATAAAGTGACATAGCAATTTATGAGATTATGAGTAAGAAAAGAAAGATTTAAATAAATGTGCCCAGTACATAAAAGAAGTTCCTGTTAATTCTACATCCCACCATATTTTGTTACAGTCTAATGTCTTTCAGGTTTGGTTGTCTGTAGACCAGGCCACCAGTAAAACATAAGGTATCGAAAGCACCATATTTGGTATAAGTTTATTTATGAATATGTATAAAGGAGCCTGAAAGAATACCAACTATAATTAAACAAAAATATTTCAGTGCTCAGTGTTCTCAGATACTCATAGCCACATTTTTTTTCATACCCAGATTTTTATTCATTACGTTTAAACTTTACATGTTAAATGACATTGATTTAGCCGCCCCTTCATGAAGTAGATTTAATTTGAGCAATTTTACTTACCTCTCTAGGCTCTGTTTATTTACTTGTAAAAATGAAACCTGAATTAGGATCTAGATGATCTAAAAGTTTCTTTGAGTTACAAAATCCTGAGTGTCATTGATACTGCTGACTGTTGTAGGCATTATTTTATGTACTTGAAATCTCATTTCACTTACTGTGCATGTATTAAAAACTGAAGAATGAGATTATTTACCATACTTTTAAGCAAACAGGTTAGTCTCCTAGGTACAGGCAACTTGGATTATCTTTACATCAATCATCATGTGCTTCTTGTTTTTGCTAGTAGTTCTTGACCCTCAAGTCCTATAGGGATAGAGTAGAGGCCCCAAGGTAGATGCCATGCATGAAGGGAGATTTTGTCACAGCGGAGAAGCCAGTGCTTAAGGAGGCTTTCTCTTAGGCTTAGAGATTTTAGACCATGGTTGGTCAGTCCGTTACTTTTGGGCTTGTTGTGAGCCAATACATCATGGTGGAGTGCAGAGAGGAGGAAGCTGCTCACTTTGTGGCACCTGGGAAGTGAAAGAGGAAGAAGCCATGGTCCCACTATCCCCCTCAAGGGCATGAACTGCTGAGAGCCATAGCCAAGTAGGAATGACGCATGGCATTTTGATTTGAAAGGTGACCCTGCTCAGGGATTATGGTGGCTCTGGGTTTAGGGTGGATCCTACTGGGAATAGGGTGGCTCCGGGATTAGGGCGGTGTATCCTGCTGCCTCAGGCGCCCACTCCTTTGGAGTTCCCGTTGAGTTCTAGGGGGAGGGGGTGTTCTGAGAGAATTGGTACACAGAGCCCGATGGAGGGAGTGTATTTCCCAGAAAGTGCGTGTAGAGTGTCGGTGAGAGTTTGAGAATAAAGAGTTGCTGTTTGAATCTACAAGGCTTGTGTGGTGGCTCGGTTATTTTGTGCCCAGCCAGACTGCGGCAATGAACCTCTGTGACCTAATTTTTTTCCACTAGGATCCGTCTAGTTAAAGGCTGGTATATAGGCCTTTGGGGGACACGTATCCAAACCCCAATCATTTTTAACAGACTGCTACCATACCTACCCAAACTTTGCCCCAGAGAAACAATGTTACCCATTATACTGGACAATAAACAAACCTGATTTGTATGCCTCTGCTTTGCAGGGAGGGGACTATTTTTATTTTCCAAGACTATCTTTGAAAGATTAGTAAGAACTAAAGTTGTAATTTGCCTCTGTTCACAAGATGTGCAGAAATGCAAGAGACTTAGACTGTTGTCTTCCTACATCATCACCTCATCTCAAAAGTTATCATCCTCTAATTCATACATATACCTCTATAGATTATTACTTTAGTGTATACTAATATGGAACTGTTTTCAACTTTAATATGAAATTTCACTAATTTTTATTTTATGGGCTTATTGTACAGCTTCAAGTTGCTTAGTTTTTTCTTATTTTAAAATGTGTGTACATTGAAATAAACTTGTACTACATATAAACATACAAGCATTTATATGTTTGTACACAAACTAGTGGATATATGTTAATTTTTCTAACACCTTTTTTTAGAAATTAACTCTCTTCTACTACATACATTCCATATGAGACTGTGAAATACTTGGACCCCTTGGAGTGCCATGTGATCCCCCCCATCCCTTGAAATCATGAATATTGAAATAACCCAGTCATTAAATAGCTAGCAGTAAAACAGTAATAATGTTGACACTGTAAGTAGATTATATACTTATGAATCATTCAACTGCCATGAGAATGGACCTCATAGAATTTCAAAACAAGAAGCTTAATTAGCTTTGGACCCGTGCTGCTACACTCAGACATTCATCCTGCATTTGCATCAGCACTATGCTTCCTACTGTTGCTCTAGCCAATGTTAGCATGTACCACAGACATCAGGCATACCCATTCCTGGGAGTCACAGGACTCTGATGACCAGCTTGAATTGAGGAATGCCCATGGCCCTGACCCAAACCTGTACATTACACAGCAACCTAGAATGCTTCCTCCTAACCTTTTCCTTCTGTATTTCCTTGTGGATCACACCTAGACTATAGCCTGAAAACTTACCTTCTAGGTCCCTTCAAATTTTCTGTCATAGATATTTTGGCTAATAAAATCCTTGCATGTTTAATTATGTTTCTTAGAGGACCTATTGTAAAGGTGAAATTTTTAAGCTGATTCTAAGCCGCAGAGCCTGAGTTAAAGTGTAAAAGACCGGGCATTGTAAAGTTTCTAAACTGCAGGGCTTGGGTTAAAAAGTAAAAGACCAAGTATTGTTAAGTTCCTCTGCTACCCGCAAAACCTGTAATCCCTGTAGCTGTTAGGACAATACCCGAACTGCCCAGTAAATGTTCTCACTGACTCCTCTGGTTGTCTAATAACTTGGGACTCTGAGTAGCCCGGCACGTAGGCATCCAAGCCCCAAAACCAATCAGTTTAAATGTGTACCCCGCTTAGAAGTGGCCAATCACCCCTGCCCAGACTGTTCCCGCCAATGAATGCACTAATCATGTCTCAGAATTGTTGTTCAATTTTCCCGCGCCTCATGATGATTTGTTCTGATGTATGCAAAGCCCCCACCCCCTCCAAAAAGTGTACTTAAGCACTGCTTGACCTCTGCTCTGGGCTCTGGGCTGCTCTATCTTCCTGAGTGAGCCTAGAGCCTCAGCATGCTGAATCAATAAAACCCCTTCTGCCAATTGCATGAAGCCAGTCTCTTGTGGTCTCTCCCTCCGACGCTTTGCCGAACCCTTACACTATCAGACTTCTAACTGCTAATAGGATCTAGATATGATGGTAATAACTGTTTGGGCTTTCATATGGAATAAGCCTGTTAAGAATCAGGAAAATAGAGGACAAAAGAGCCAGAAAAAAAATTGAAGTTAACTGATAATAATAGTATTTTTTGAATTTTTGTGATCAATTTGAAGCCTGAACCATCTTGATTTCAGTGGGTCAGAAACCAAAAAAATCCTTTCCTCACCTTTATGAGAGAAGAAACCATGTAACTCCCTCCATGAGAACAGGAGAGGTATTAATAATGCCTCTGAATCCCAGAACTGGGAGACTGCTGGTAATATAGTAAGCACTGAATATCTATTTGTTGAATAAGTGAAAGTATAAATGCGCCAATTCTTCTTATAGCCACTTTAAGGCTGAATTATTACAAAGGACATCGTAGAACTATGTATACTCCTTTAGTCCAAGAGTTAAGTGGATGGACTATTTGCCCTGTTCCCTTTGAAATGAAGGCAAAGGGTCTGAGTAAACCACCCTTAGATTCCATGATTAGAAAAGAGCTCTAATCACACTCTTAAGATACTTGCCAATAATATATAACATTTTGTTTTGCTTTTTTTTTTTTTCCAGAGCCAAATTTGCTTGTTCCATCAAATTAACATTTCCACCTGGACAGTCTCTGTTGGAGCAAACAAGAATTTCACACACATATACAAAACATACAGTTAGCCCTTTCTCCATAATCTCACATTTTGATTTAGAATTTTTCACAACAAATAAAACCTATTGGAACTCAAACAAGCATTCAAGCAAGCATGGACATGAGAGTTGTTATAAAAATTTTGGTGTGTCATAGAAATTCTGGGACAAGATTGTGACTTCTAAGATTATAACTTCTAAGATGAGAAGTTACTGGAAAGCAGTAAGAGCTTCTCAATCACCCATAGGCATTCCTTGCAGTGCTCCATGGAGACCGATTCTTTGGTTCTCCATCTCAATTGAAAATTCTCAAAAAATCTGGGATAGTTTGGGAATAGTATCTACCCATGGTATTACTAACATGACTGCCTAACACCTGGATTTTTGAAGGAGGAGTTAAGAGAAATGTTCAACAAAAGGAGGGATCCTTTTTTACCTAATACACTTAGAAAGGTGACTTGTACTCCAGGTACCTGACGAACATAATATTGTCATCCTAGTAAACTTTTTGTTTTCTTTGAATTTTTCCTCATAAAATTCTTACCAAGTTACATCCTTTAGTGTAAAAAATAGGAGTATCTACATTGTTGTGAATGGAGGATTATTATGAGGTGTGTAATAGTGTCTGAATCTATTAGCAAATTGCAAGAGATTGCTAATGTTTTGGTCAGGTGGGGAACATGAACTTGGAGAAGATGTATGCTGTGTTTTTTATAATCCAGAGGTAATATGCCTAGGTTTCCACAAGGGGTCCTAGGTGGTAGAGATTTGGAGAAGCATTTATAAAATTATCTACTAGTTCTGATACTAGAAATTTTTATTTTATTGTCTGAAATGTTTGGCTAATCAATTTTCTCCTTTCAAAAATCAATTTTTAAAAACTGGGAAGGAAACTATTTAGTTTTTACATCATTCATTAGCCCTGGGGCAGCAGAATTTCCTTCCTCCTATTCAATTGTTTGAATTAACACAAAGACTATAGCTTCCCTGGCCAGTGCAGTGTTTGTTATTCCATGCAAGAAAAATAAGCTATGCTGCCAAAATGCCAGCAGATTAAGGAAAAGCCGAGAGAGGCATTGTTTGCACCCAGCCAAATATTGGAGCACCTATATGTATATTTTACCAATTCACGTATGACAGAGACATATTATGTGCTCATAGCGTCCATGTGGCCTCTGTTAATTGCTTCTGAATTTGAATTTAACTTATTTAAAAATATGAATAAACTTGTACTGGCAACACATTCAAATTGTGAAAACTTCTTGGTCTCTAACATGAATACTTCAGAGGCCAATTAGGGCTACAGATGACAGGAGGAGGGAGGGACAAAGGAAGGAAAGGCTATTCCCAATTTTATTTTTGACTCCATCCCCTTAAAAGTGATTATAAATGAGATGTAACATTTTAACATGTATTTTCTATGTACATATTTTCAATATATCCTAATAGTTGTAAGAACATCACTCAGGATTTACAGAAAAAAACCTGAGGTACTACATTCCAAAGTGAAGTCTGAATTTTTTTTTTTCCACAAATAGAGTTTATGTACCAAAACAAATCATACAAGTGACTTCTACAAATCAGGTCTCTAACAATTTTTCTTTTAGACATCTTTATAATACCAATAAAATTGAAAGACTTGCATTTAATTTACCATATCATGAATTTTTTTATCTAGAATTCTTTTAATTTTGTATTTAGTCTATATAACCTATTGATATCACATGATTTAAAATAAGACCTAAATTTTGCTGTCTCTGGTGGCCGTAAGTAATTTTGTAAGTAGAATGTGAATGTACTCTCACATTAAAAAGCACTTTGCTTTGTTGTCCTTAGAATTTTATTTTTTCTCTAGAGATCTTCATTCATGAGACTATTATTTATTGGTTTATGTATTATTGTCAAACTTCAAATTGGGTACTAGAATTTTATAGAGGAAAAATCAAAACAAAATTACCTATCAGCAGAGGATATATTTTAGTGGCAGGAAAAATAAATTTAAAAAAATAGTATGCTAGATGATGATAAGTGTTATGGAGAAAAATAAGACTGAGTGCATGTCAGTATGACAAGGTAACTCACTATTGCAATTTTTAAAAGGACAGTGAAAAAAGTTCTCCCTAGAAAATGAAATTAGAGGAGACCCTTGAAAGATGGACGCTAAAGGGCGGGAATTTCAGGGTGAGGGTGGGAGGAGGAGTCTGGATTTCAGAATGTTGTCTGCAAGGATAATTTTGTAGCTGGAGCTAACTGATAAAGGTAAAGATGGGACACAATGACTTTAGAGAAAGTTACTATCATTTTATGTCTAACTTTAAAATGGTTTTACCAATAATCTGAAGTAATTACTTTCATGGAATTAATGGGTTTGCCTAGTAATTTGACTTATGCCAATTATATCAAGGATAACTGACAACTTCAAAAAACATTTAAAAAAATTTTTTTAGTTTGCATGTGAAATGTTTCTTACTTTACCTTTTTTTTCCTTGTGAACACATACTATATAATATAGGAATGCAAATGAAGTTCTGAAAAAAGCATTAAGCAAAAGTTAGGCTTTTAAAATTGTGTAAACACATTAACTAACACCTTACTGAAGATGGGACTACAGGATGCGTGGTTTAACCTCATGACCTTGGCTTGCCTATGAAAACCAAATGGTGGGCTGGTGGAACTTACTCTGAAGATAGAAAATATCAATTTGTGATCCAGCAGTTCTGTCTTATAAGTTTTTATAAAGTATATTTATGGATTTTTGATTGTGTATGCCATAATTAGATCAAATAACATTCATGTTTGACAGATGATATAGTAGCTTCCAGATGTTAATTTTAGGTTATTTTATCTTCAAGTACATTTAAATTATTGATTCCAGGTGTGCTCTCTTCGTATATTTAGACATATATTACTCAAATTTATAAAGATAACTAGTTTGATACTTTACTAATACATATGGTTATCTGACTTAGTTGCATATGGTAGTAAGTATGTGATTTAAAGTCTACACAGATAAGTGGTAAGAAAAATATACTTCAGTTATAACTAGAAATGATAGGCCGCTCTTCTCGTTTATATCATCTGTCTCAGACAGTTTTTCATTGCTATAATATACCTGAGGCTGGCTAGTCTGAGGAAAGAGGTTTACTTAGCTCACAGTTTTGGAGACCGAGAGTCCTGAATCAGGTAGCCCCATTGCTTCAGCCTCTGACAGGATCTAATGGTGGATGGCACTACACTGGAAGTGCATGCAAGAGGAAGAAATCATATTGCTAACCAGAAGCCAGAGAGCAGTCAGGGTTTAGACTCATTCTTAACTTTTTTTTTTTTTTTTATAAGAACTTACTCCAGGTGACCAGCATTCTCTTTCAAGGCAGCAACCCCCTTTCAGGATGTTTTATTAGGCCCTACCTCTTAAAGATTCTATCACTTCTCACATTGCCATACTGGAGATCAACTCTCCAACACATTAACTTTTATGAAGAGAAACCACATCCAAACCATAGCACCTTTAACCTGGCTCACAGTCTAGTAAGGGCAACTCTTGTATCATACAACTACATTTTTTAGCCATTGGTTTGGTCAGAATGGACAATGACCCAAACTGTTAATAATCATAATCTCTTTTCAAGAAACTTGAAATCTGTAAAAAATCCTAAAATAGCTTATTATATTGGAAACTAGCTCTAAATTCACAGTGGAAATAATGTCAGAAAAATAGCAAGCCAGATTCTGGTATAAGTAAAAATTATTACCAAGTAAAACTAGGACTTTGTAAAGAGAGAGTCTTCTGTGAGTAGATAACTGATGATATAGCTCTAGAAAGATAGAGTTTGAGAGACTAGCTGCTAGCCAGATATCTACTACATGTAAAGCCTGTCCTGTCATTGACAGAATACTTGGGACAATAGAGGGAGGATATACTTTATTTTGACTCCGTTGTTTTGTGGTCTGTGTTGAAGCTGGATATCATAGTAGACAGCATAGTAGAGCAAAGCTACTTACCTATGGTAGCCAGAAAATGAAAAAAGGAACGATCTGGGATACCAGTAGTCTTTCTTGGTATGCCCCTAATG
Organism: Callospermophilus lateralis; assembly: GCF_048772815.1. Lineage (NCBI taxonomy): Eukaryota > Metazoa > Chordata > Mammalia > Rodentia > Sciuridae > Callospermophilus > Callospermophilus lateralis. The sequence goes on along the minus strand of NC_135305.1, from coordinate 77,245,409 downwards.
ACCCCACTTCTACTAGGCTCCACCTCCTAAATGGTCCACCACTTCTAATAGAACCATCAGCTATAGACCAAGACTTCAACAGATGAACCTTTGGGTGACATTTTAAGATCCAAAACATTCCACACATGGTTCCCAATTATTATTCTCCATCTCTAAAATTCCCTAATGTCTTAGCAATTCAAACATTTGCTCAAAAGTCCAAAGTCTCCTATGAGAGTCAAGGTAAACTCAATGGTAAGCCCCTCTTAAAAAAAAAAAAAATCAAAACACTTCCAAGATAAAATGGTACACAGTAACCATTCTCATTCTAAATGGGGAAGAACAGAGCTAGAGAAAAGAATGATAAGGTCATCCAAGATAGAAACCAAGCACAGCAAATGTTAAATTCTATAGTTCCACATCCAGCATCTAGAGCATACGTGGACTGATATGGGCTCCAAAGGGCTTGGGAAGCCCTGCTCCTATGGTCTTCCAAGCTACAGCCCACAAGGCCTCTCAGTATGGCTCTGTTCACTACCTGAAGCGTCTCTCAGCAAGTGCTCCACCCACTCTTGGCTTCTCCTAACTTCCTGGGACCTCCATCACAGCTTCAGCATTACAAGTAACCCTGTCAGGGGATGCTTGCAAGGATTCTGATTCTGCCACAAACTTCCTGGCCTCTCCAAGCTTTCCTTGGTCAAAACCTCCATTGCCCAAACATGTTGAATTCTACATGTTTGCAAAAGTAGTGTCAAGTGGATGATGCTAAAGTCTGCTACTGACCTGAGCTATATCTGCACTACTTGAACCATGGCTCTAAAAACCTGAGTTGCTTGATAATTGGAAACTGGAAACGAAACGCAGGGAGACAATTATCTAGGTGGCCCTGTGTAAACAGGCCATCCTGGGACTCTTCTCAAGTAAATCTCTATAAGGAGTACACTCTTGAACCTTGAAGATTCCAAACATGCCCTGAAGGTATATTTCCTATTGGTCTGGTACTAAATATTTGGCTTCTTTTTAAAGGTATTAATAATCTTATCCTCCTTGGCTGCAATTTTATTTATTTATTTATTTATTTATTTATTTTTTAAACTGTTGAGTTTCTTTTTTAAAATATTTATTTATTTTAGGTGTAGATGGACACAACACAATGCCTTTTATTTTTATGTGGTGCTGAGGATCGAACCGGAGTCCCGCCTGTGTTAGGCGAGCACTCTACCGTTTAGCCATAATCCCAGCCCCTGGCTGCAATTTTAAACAAGCTTCTTTTCTGCCCACTAAAGTTTTTAAAATCTTTCCACTCTGCCTTTTGCTCCTGGTTCTCACTGTATACCTAGCTAAATGTAGCTTGCACTACTCATGTAACTGCCTAAATGCTGTGCTGCCTTAAAATTTCCTCCACAAGATAAACTAGTCTGTTCCTTTCAAATTCAACTTTTCATGAAGTCACAGAACATGGACAAAATGTAGATAATTTTTTTGCCAGAATGTACATGTCTGACCACTAGTCCAAATCCCAATTGAGTTTTCATTTCCTCCTAAAAACACTTCAGCATAGCCTTTCCTGTCTACATTCCTAGCTGCATTCTGGTCTTCAGAGCCCTCACCAGAGTCACCCATTAATCTCTGTTTACTAGATCACATTTCTAGGTATAGACACTTCAAGAATTCTAGTACTTTGTACCAATATTCTATTAGCCAGCTGTCCACTCCTTGAACAAAAATATTCAAGATAATCAAAGGAAAGATATTTACTTTGGCTCACAGTTTCAGAAGTTTCCATCCATGTTTGTTGGCTCCATCCTTTGAGGGTCTCTGGTACAGCACAACATCATGGGTGTGTATGATGGCGGAGGTCTGTTCTGTTCACCTTACCTTTTGGGGTGGGGTGGGAATAAAGAACTAGAAACAATCAGGAGGGTGGCTTCAAGGGGATAGCCGCAGAGACCTAATTTCCTCCAAGAAGGCCTTTATTCTTAAAGGTTCTAGTACCTCCTAGTAATGCCTCAGGCTAGCAACCAAGCCTTTAGCATATGAACCTTTAAGGGACATTTAAGATCTAAACTATAACATGCATAACAGATGATCCCTTGAAATCCCTTCCAGTTCTTACATCTAGTTTAATCTTCTTTATTCATATTAGTCTACTATTCAATTAGCCTTTTCTTATAAATCTATTTAAATTATGAAAAAATAACCAAAAGAACTTTTAATAATCAATAAATACTAATGTTAATATAGTTAATGAGAGAGTTCCCTACTCCGTGGTTTTTGAGGGACTTAAAATATAAACCATTTTCATTTATTCACTTATTTGATGCTAGTTTGGTTAGATTAATCTTTCATCTTTTAAGTTATAGTACAATGAACTTACCACTATTTTGTTGTCATTGTAATGTTACTAATACATATAAAATTCAGTGTAACTTTGCTGAAAAATTATCACCCCCACCTAATGTCCATCTCATTTCCTTTTAGCTTTAGAAGTATCTGGCAGCAGAAGGAACACTTGAAGTCTTCAGTAATATATCTTAACCAAATTCTACCATGATAATAATAATATTTCAAGGCTTTAAAATATTATGTAATTAAATATAATCATTTTTGTTATTGTTAGCGAATGACTTTGGGGAAAAAATGGAAAGTAATATACTGTGAAACAAAGAGCAAGTTTTCAATTTCTCCTCAAGTATCTCCTGACCCAGACTTAAAAACAGACTAAAACTAAGACGTGTATACCAGGCACAGAAAGGAAGTGTTCCCAAGGAAGCTACTATTTAATTGAGAATTTGAGAGGATGAGAGGTATTGGTGTGAATTTTTTTTTTTTAAATCCTGTAGTATCTGTATCTGGTTTGAAATTAGGATAATTCTAGCCTCATATAGTAAGTTAGGAAGTGTTCTCTCTGCCCCACCCCCTGAAGAGATTGTGGAGAATTAAGAATTACTATTACTTCTTACTTAAATATTTGTTTAAAAGAATCACAAGTGAAACCAACGAGGCCTTGTATCGTCTTTTAGATAATTATTAAATTTTCTTTTAATATATTTAGAGCTGTTATTGTCTCTAGCTCCTTGAGTGCATTTTCTGTTTAAGAAGTTTGTTAACTTAAGCTACCAAATTTATGGACATAGAGTGTTCATAGAATGTCATTTTTAATGTCCATGAGATTTGCAGTACTGACTCCTCTTTCACCTCTGATTTCATCATTTTTCTGTTTTGCTTGGTAGAGGTTTATTGATTTATTATTGCTTTAAAAAACAGCTTTTGGCTGTACTGATTTTTCTTTTCTGTTTCTTTTAAATATATCAATTCCATTAGGTTTTTTCTGTGGTGATCAAATTTAAATTGTTCTTTAGTTTCCTAATGTAGAAGCTTATGATAGTGATTTTAGATCTTTCCTCTTTTGTAAATATAGTAATATAGGCTATAAATTTCTCTCTAAGCACTGCATTCTATCCAATCAATTTTGAAAGTTGTATTTTCCATTTAAATCAGCTCAATATTTTTTCTACTTTTGGTTTTTAAACATTGGGTATTTAGAAGTGTATTGTTTTATGGCTCATTATGTAGGTTCTTTTTACCACTTTTTTTAAAATCAAATGATCTCATGTGAGTTTGAGAAGAATATTTGTTCTCTTTGATGTGTATTCTATAACTATCAATTACATCAAATTGATTACTAGTACTCTTTAGGTCTTTTATATATGTGCTGATTTTCTGCCTTTTGGTCTATGAGTAAATGACAGGAGTGTTTCAACCCTCCAACCCCAATAAGGGATTTGTCTTAATTCTCCCTTTCCTTCTATCAGTTTTGCCTCATTTGTTTTGAGGGTCTTTTGCGTTGTATGTACATGGTTGGACTGTTACATCTCTGAAAATTATGTAGTTCTTTTCTACTTCTGAGAGACATCCTTGTTCTAATATAAGTTTTGCCTAAGATTGGCACAGCTACTCTGTTGTTTAGTGGTAGAATGTTATATATTTCTCTATTCCTTTCCTTTTAATATCTGCATCTTTCTATCTAAAATGGTTTCTTCAACTGGGAATGGTTGTGCACATGCCTATAGTCTCAGGTACTTTGGAGGTTGAGGCAGAAGGAATACAAGGTTGACACTAGCCTTGTCAAGCAAGACCCTCATAATTTACAAAATAAAATCTCCACTGGATTCAATTCTCAGTAATGCAAAAAAAAAGTGGTATTCTTGTAGACAGCATATAGAGCATAGAGTTGAGCCTTATTATTATTTTTTACTTGCCTTGACAATATCTGTTTTACAATTGGCAGCCTATTCATCCATTGGAGTTATTACTTTTTTCTTCCTATTTTGTCTTCTCTGGTTTAAATTGTATATTTTATGTGATTACATATTATGTTTCCTTAGTGTATAAATTATACTTTTAAAATAGTGATATCTCTAGTGTTTCTAATATAGATTTTAAGCTAAGCTATTTCCACTTTCAAATACAGGAGGCTCCATCTTACCTACAGTTTCACATTCCAATTATCCAAAGTGAACCCTGGTCTAGAAATATTAAAATTCCAGAATTAAGTGTTTTAAATATAACTTATTATAGTAAATTGCATAATTTTATTAGTAGTTATTATTAATATCTTACTGTACCTAACTTATAAACTAAACTTTATCATAGGTATGTATGTATGTAGGAAAACATTATATCTAGATTTCAGTACTATCCAAGTTTCAGGCATACACTAGGGGTCTTGAAATGTGTTTTCATGCATATGTGTGAACTTCTATAACAATGCTATAAGGTAATAGAGGTAACTTTTACAGAGTGTTGTCAATTCAGGCTTCTAATTTCTAGCCTTTGTTGTCAATCATTTTATTTATGCTCTAATCTTCTAATACATTGATAATATTCTCATTTAAGTAATTATCTTTTAGGCCAATTAAGAATGAAAATATTTTATATTTTCTTTTCTTTAAAATACTTTCTTCCTTTGTGTAAATCCAACTTACCTATTTCTGACTTACATATTTTTTTCTACTGCCTAAGTTCTTTAAGAACAATATTTCTTGCAGAATGTTTTGTATTTGATAATTCCTCAATTTTTGTTTGCAGCACTTTTGAAAATATTTTTGCTGGCTATAGAGTTTCAAGTTAATGTTTTGTTTCTGTGTTTTTTTTTCTTCATACTTTAAATATTCCAGTGCACTTTCTTCTTGTTCAGTTTCTGGTAAGAATTTACTGAAATTATTATTATTTCTCCATAGGTAAAGTTTCACTTAAAAGATTTTTTTATCAATATATTTTTAGAATTTTGCCTTTGTCATTGGTTTTCTGCAATTTGAAAATGATGTATCTCTACAGGGACTTTTTGCTATTCTGTTTGGTGTTCTAGGAACATTCTGGATTTGTTATTTGGCATGTCTCAGTAATTTTGGAAAGTTCTTAGGCATTTTTACTTCAAACGTGGTCATGTGTCACTTAACAAGAAGAATAAATTATGAGAAATGTGTTAGATAATTTCATCATTGTGCAAATATAAGAGAAGATATATTTACACAAATAAAGATAGCTATGATCCCACTAGTCAATATAATCTTAAGGGACTCTGTTGTATATGTGGTCCATCATTGACTAAAATGTCCTTAGGTTGTGTATGACTATATTTCTCTTCTTATTTTTTCTTTCTGCTTTCTCCAGCCCTCCAATTATACCTATTTTTTTTATATTGACTCACAGCTTTGGGGTTTTGTGATCTGTTGATTTATGTGTTTTTGTTCCTCTTTTCCTTTTTCATTTTATATTCTGCGATTTCTGTTGACCTATCTGTAAGCTCACTTATTCTCTCCTTGGGTATGTTGAATCTGCCCATGATTGCATTGAAAGCATTCTAATTTCTGACAGTTGTTTGTTTTTAGCATTTCATTTCGATTTTCTTAAGTTCTCTTCTCTTTAATTACATTTTCTTCGTAAGGTACTTCACAATCTTTTTGTACTTAGAATCACAAGTCAGCATGTCAGCACTATGCTTGTGTCCATTCTAGATCATTACCATGCCAACAAAAATGGACAACATGAGAAATATGGCACTAAGGAGACTGTAAAATGAACACTCTACAGTATGAGAGCTGAAATAAGAAAGCAGAGTGTTGCCTTGTTAAACCTCATTTGGAAACATGAATGGTTGGCAATAGAAATACTTATCCATTGTATGTATGTCTACGAATTTTTGCAAAAAGATAGAGCTTGGTTTGTGAGTTACAACAATGTTTAGTGAACAAGTAAATGTACAATATGGAATGTGCAAGTAATGATCAGTTAGACTTTCTAATCACATATCCAACAAAGTACTGATATTCTGAATAGACAAGGAACACTGAAGCTCAACATCAAAAAGCCAAAATCTAATAAGAAAAAATAAAAAGGAGCCGAACTTTTTCTGTAGACACTTTGTAGAAAGAGATGCAGGAATGGCAAATAAGCATGTGAAAAGATGCCCCAGATTATATTAGCTTTAGGATTCTGCCAATAAAAGCACAATAAGATCCTAAAAGGTATTACTAGAGTAGCTAGAACAAACAAAATAAAATAAACTGAGAATATTAAGTGTTATCAAGGTATCAGAATAACTGGATGGCTCACAAACTGCTCATGGAAATGAAAAATGTATAACCCCTCTAAAAATACAGATCATACAGACCAGCATCTTGCTTGACAGTCTAATTTACCCTAAAAAATATCAAAACTTAGGTTGAAGAGAAACCTAAACATAAATATTTATTGGTGCCCTATCCCTAATCATCAGAAAATGAAATATTTCAATGGGTAAAAGTTTCAAACCAACCATGACACAGACATTCAATGGAATACTACTCAGCCACATAGAGAATAAATCACTAATACATTCAACAATATGGATGACTCTCAGAGGCAGTATGTTGTATGAAAGGAACCAGTTAAACTCTTATAGATACCATATAATCTCATTTATATGGCAATCTTGATAAGGTAAAATTATAAATACAGGAACAAGTTCACCAGGGGAGAGCTAGTGAGGGATGGTTTCACTACAAAAAAGTAGCCAGAGCAATTTTTGGAGACTATGGAACTTTTATGTATTTTGGTGTAGGTATTAGATACATAAATCTGTATGTGTTAAAAGTCACAACTATGCATCAAAAAAGTCAGTTTCACAGTATTTTAGAATATTAGGGTCATAAAAATTCTATTGGTAGAAACACTAAATTTAATACAGTCATTCACTGCATACTTTGTTAAGATCATATTTCTAGTGATGCTGTAATCATCTGGGTTTCTGTAAGTATATTCTATGATGTTAACACAAATTAATTGCCTAATGATTCATGGAATGTATCTCTGTCCTTAAGCCTTACATGACTGTTTATCTTATAAATCTTAGTCTTTTCCCCTTTTCTCATGTACTAAGAATGTTTGAACACATCCAAATTCTCTATTAGTGAAAAAAATCAATCTATGTTGTTTATATATGTAAAGTAAGTAAAATTTTTATAACTTCTTTCAGCTCTTGGGACGTTTTTCTGCAACATTGTATACACAAAGAAATGTGGTTTAGGTCTACTGCCTAATTTCATGGTTCAAGCAATCAATACTTGATTAAAGTTTTGAAATTCTCCTTAAATAGTATAAAATAGTCTTAAATGTATCCCGAGTATGAGAATTTCTTTTCCTGAGTTACAGTTTTTAAAAACAATTCATTCTATATTTCTTTCTTACAAAATGACTCTTGTTTCCTTCATCTTGAATTTTAAGTGTATGAATGGTTTTCTTAACACAATGTCATCCTTTTCATGCACTATGTGAATGTATTGTTGATAATGAGAGGGCTTAGGATTCCAAATGGGGTTTAGGATACCAGCTCTTTGAGTGTGGACCCAAAGGACCCCCAAACTGCTAATTGTAGATTTCCTTTTTTAATAGGATTTTTTTTTTTTACAGGACTCTACCTACCTAGAAAAGCTTTATTGAAGCAGGGATGGCGAGTAAATGTTAATGGCTTTTTTAAAACAACTTTTATATCATCTCCAAAACAATTACCTTTCAATTTCTTGAAGAGTAACTTTGGGGAAATCAAGGAATCATGCTGCTTTCCTCAAAGGAGGGAAATCCTTCACCCATATCATATTTTTTATATGTTTGAAAATTTTCATATGTATTTTCTTAGCCTACACCTTTAAAAAATTATTTTCCTTCTGACTTTTCCTCTTAGGTGCTTTAAAGATAGTCCATTTAGATTAACCAAGTACTTATGTACAAAAAGTATTTTTTCAGCCCATGTAGCTCCTGTTTTATCTTCATTTTATTGTTCTTGCTTTCCATCATCTATATAATCACAACATTTTCAAAAAGGCTAATTTATCCTGACCTAAGTCAAAATTTACTAAGTCTTGCATTTTTATATTCAGACATGTCAATAATACATTTGTATATGTACATTTTTTTTTCAAGTGTTATAAAACTTCTCTGACAACAGCAACAATTGCTTCATCACTCTTTTTACATAAATTTCTTATTTGTTGTAAAAATGCATTAGTTCTCATATAATTTGTGAAATTTGCTTTGTTTCATTAATAAGCCACTTTGCCTTTGCCATGAAAACAGAAAAACTGTACAAGGGAGTAAATGGGTGAACTTTAGCAGAATTAAGATCAGATATTTGGGTAGATTCATTAACTATGAGCCTATTTTCTCATCTCTCAAGTAAGAACAATAAGTTTTGTCTTGTAAGATATTAAAGATTTAGAAACAACAAAAGGAATAAGAGAAGGATCAGTCTGTGGCTGGCAATGGTAGGCTCAAAATGGTTATGATTTGAAACACCAGTAACTTCTGCAATCCACAGAATTTTTTTTTTCCTGAAAGAGAAATGAGCTTTCAACATTTTTTTTCTAGCATCCAAGAAAACTTTGTTCATGCAATATATATTTACATACTGCTATTCTTTGGGTCTGGAATGTCCCCCAAAGGCCAATGTATTAAAAACATAGTTCCAAGGTGGTACTACCAGGAGGACATCTCCCTGCAATGCCATGTACTCCCACCATGATGTGCCACCACAGGCCCAAAGCAATGGAGCTAATGGGTTCTATTCTGTGACTCCAAAACTGTGAGCCCAAATGCACTTTTTTCTCTTTAGATGATTTACCTCAGTCACTTGTTACAGTAATAGAAAGTAAACATACTGTAAAGATTTTCATCCTTAAAAGTCATATAATTGCCATATTGAAAAAAATGCCCAGAAAAACTGACTATTAAGCCTGTAATCCCAACTGCTCAGGAGGCTGAGACAGGAGGATCACAAGTACAAAGCCAGCCTCAGCAAAAGCTAGGTGCTAAGCAACTCAGTGAGACCTATCTCTAAGTTTAAAAAATAATAGTAATAAATAAAAAATAAGGCTGGGGTTAGGGATGTGACTCAGTGGTGAGTGCTCCTTAGTTCAATCCATGATACAAAAACAAACAAAAAAAAAACTATTAAACTTCAAAGTGATCAGTATTAGATTTTAATTAAAAACTAGTGGTTTTAGACATTTCAGGGTTGTCTGTCTATAGACTTTAATTTTTTATAAACTTTTATTGACATTTTTATTTTAAACCTTGGATTTCTTTCTATCATAAACATAATGCTTTTGTTCTTAAGCAGGTTTTCCCTTATGGCATGTAAAATAACTTACATTATAAATTTTAAATTATTTAAAATTATAAAATTAATTTTAAATTTTATTGACTTTTCTCAAATATTTCAGTCAGTCTTGTTTTTCCTTAGAGAAAACAAACCCAAGACTTCTATTTTAAATTTAAATTTTTTTTTCAAAATATGCATGTTCAAATTAGTCACTAACATCACCGAGAAAGAGTCTTATTCTCAAAGTTTTCTTTCCTGTGAAGTAGAAATTTTGCTTTTGATTATTAAAAAAAAAAGTCAATACATTTTTTGGCATTTTCTTCAAAGAGAAAAGGTCAAGGGAAAATAAGACTATTTCAGAGTCAATGGATTTGTAAGTATTGGTTGCCAAAGGAATTTCTATGCATTTTTCATGCTCTACCACAGGGTGGAGTATTGCTTTAAATATGGACCCGAATTTACCTTTCATTCCTAACTAGATTAGCTGTATTTTTTAGGTAATTGTGAAATAAAGTTTTGGTAAATGTTGGGAGGATTTTGAACACTAAAATTTTAACCAATATAGGAACTTATCTGAATTACTATTTGGGTATGATTAAGAACCAATATTAAGCAAATATTTCATTCAATAACACCCGATAGAATAAAACAAAGGGATTTATTCTAATCATGTGAAGATTTTATGACATAGGGCCATTAAATGGTATTTAACTTTCATGTGATTGCATATTTTTTTCCCTCAAAGACAGGTGTCATGCCACAGTCTCCTGTTTGACAACTCTATTTTTGTGTATGTGTATTATGTGATCATGTACAATCTGTGTTAAAAAGATTTTTGAATGCTATTGAGCCAATTTGAAAACATATCTGCTCTCATGAACTGCCTTAGAATCATCAGGTTGAGAGCTGAACTTACAACTAACCAAAGTTCATTTAGTGACATTAAATAGTTCCTACCTGAGGTAAAAGCAAAGTGATCCTCCTTTCAATTTTTCAGTACTTGTTTAATTCAGCTGCCCCAAAGTTCTCTTCAGAAGCTAAGGCTACTTGAGGGAATTTTTATGGACTTCATAGTCATGAAATTACATCTCCATTACCTATCTCTACCTGACTACCATTGTTTCTCAACATGCTATTAGCAGGAGCTCTGACTGGGCAGCAGCACAAATACTAATGCAAGTCATATGTGAAAATGAAATATAAGCCTATATAGTATCTTGGGGTTCACATCTCAGACTTCTAGGAGAGGGTATTGAAATGTCTGAAGTACTGTGCATGACTTAGACACAAAATGTTTCAGATCCCCTCTCTTGATTTATCTAATCTTTCAAAACATTTCAAGTTTTGAGCATTTGATGAAGTTAAGTAAATAGAAGACCTTCACATAGCTCCCTACCTCATCCTTCACATGGATGTTCTTTTTGTTTTTATAATTTTTAAGTACCAAAAAACTAAATGTTTAGTTTCAACATGTAAACAACTTTTTAATTGAGGTGTAATGCACATAACATATAATTGATTTAAAGTGTATAATGTGAGGTATTACATTTATTTTTTTCCATATGTTGACCAATTTTGCATTGCTGGGATGAATCCCACTTGATTGTGGTGCACTATTTTTTAATATGTTTTTGTTTGAGATTGGCCAGAATTTTATAGAGAATTTTTGCATCTATGTTCATGGGTGATATTGGTCTGAAGTTTTCTTCCTTGATATGTCTGTCTGGTTTGGTATCAGGGTGATGCTAGCCTGACAAAATGAATTTGGAAGAGTTCCCTCCTTTTCTATTTCATGGAATAATTTGAGGAATATTGATATTAGTTCTTCTTGGAAGGTCTTGCAGAATTCAGCTGAGAATCCTGGTCCTGGACTTTTCTTAGTTGATAGGCTTTTGATGGCATCTTCTATTTCCTTGCTTGAAATAAATCTGTTGAAATTGTGTATGTCCTCCTGATTCAGTTTGGGTAGATTATATGTTTCTAGAAGTTTGTTGATGTCATTGAGATTTTCTATTTTATTGGAGTATAATTTTTCAAAATAGTTTCTAAGTATCTTTTGTATTTCAATAGTTTCAGTCATGATATTTTCTTTTTCATCATGAATTTTAGTAATATAAATTTTCTCTCTCCTTTTCTTTTTTAGCATGGCTAAGAGTTCATCAATTTTATTTATTTTTTTGAAGAACCAACTTTTCTTTTTGTCAATTTTTAAAATTGTTTCTTTTGTTTAAATTTCATTGATTTCAGCTGATTTTAATTACTTTCCTGTCTTCTACTACTTTTGGTGTTGATTTATTCTTTTTCTAGGGCTTTGAGATGTAATGTTAGGTCATTTATTTATTGACTTTTTATCCTTTTAATGAATGAGCTCAATGCAATGAACTTTCCTCTTAGTGCTGCCTTCATACTGTCCCAGAGATTTTGATATGTTATATGGGTGTTCTTATTTACCTATAAGAATTTGTTTATCTCCTCCCTGATGTCTTCTGCTACCCATTTCTCATTCAATATCATATTATTTAGTCTCTAGGTGTTGGAGTAGCTTCGATTTTTAATTTTATCATTGATTTCTTCTAGTTTCATTCCATTATGATTATAGAATACAGGGTAGTATCTCAAATTTTTTTGTATTTTCTAAGAGTTGCTTTGTGGCATAATATATGGTCTATTTTAGAGAAGGATCCCTGTGCTGCTGAGAAGAAGGTATATTCACTCGATGATGGATGAAATACTCTATATATGTCTGTCTAAATTATTGTTTGTATTATTGAGATCTATAGTTTCTTTGTTTAGATTTTGTTTGGAAGATCTATCCAGTGGTAAAAAGAGGTATGCTAAAGTCACCCAGTATTATTGCATTGTGATCTATTTTCAACATCTTTAGAAATTAGAGAAATACAGATCTAAAGTACTCTAAGATTTCATCACTCCAGTCAGAATGGCAGTTATCAAGAATACAAGCAATAATAAGTGTTGGAGAGGATGTGGGGAAAAGGCACACTCATACATTGCTGGTAGGACTGTAAATTGGTGCAACCAATTTGGAAAGCAGTGTGGAGATTCCTCAGAATCTATCTCACTCCTTGGTTTATACCTGAAGGACTTAAAATCAGCATACTATAGTGACATAGCCACATCAATATTTATAGCAGGTAAATTCACATTAGCTGAACTGTGGAACCAACCTAGATGCCCATCAACAGATGAATGGATAAAGAAATTGTGGTATATATACACAATGGAATATTACTCAGCATTAAAAGAGAATAAAATTGTGACATTTGCTGGTAAATGGTTGGAATTTGAGGATATTATGCTAAGTGGAGTAAGCCCATTCTAAAAAACTAAAGGCTGAATGTTTTCTCTGATTAGTGGATGCTGATCTATGAGCGGGGCATGGGAAGAATGGAGGATCTTTGGATTGGGTTAAGGAGAGGGTAAGGAAGAGTTATGAGGATAGAAAAGATGGTGTAATGAAATGAACATCGTTACCCTAGTTACATGTATGATTGCATGAATTATGAATGGTGTCTCTACACCGTGTACAAAGAATTGAAATGTTGTGCTCCATTTGTGTATGATGAATTGAAATGCATTCTGCTGTCATGTACAACTAAGTAGAACAAATAAAATATATATATATATATATATATATATATATATATATATATATATATATAAAATAATGCAGTAGCATTTAGTGCATTCACAGTGCTGTTCACCACCCATCTTAGTTTCACAATTTTTTTAAGTCACCCCAAAGGAACACTTCACAGTCATTAAGTAATACCAACTATACATTCTCTACTCTTCTCCTCTCTGCCTATACTCCCCAAACACTAGTTTGTCTCTATGGGTTTGCCTATTCTGAATATTTCATTAAAAAGACAACAAATGATATGTGACCTTTGGTGTCTGACTTCATTTAGTCTATTTTCAGGGCCCATGCATGTTGTAGCATGTACCAGAATTTCATTCCCTTTGAAGACTGAGTGATATTCCATTATATGTATATACCACATTTTGTTAGTCTGCCAATGCATCTGCCAATGGATACTTGGATTGCTTTTACCTTTTGGCTATTGTGAATAATGCTGTGATGAACACTGACATAGAACCTTTATGACTCTTTGTTTTTAATTATTTTAGTTATACACCTAAAGGCAGAATTGCTGGTTGTATGGTGATACTATTTTAGATTTTTCAAGACCTGACAAACTGTTTTTCCCCTTGATGTATCATTTTAAATTCCATTAGCAATGTACAAAGGCTCCAATCTTTCCACATTCTCAATAGTTGACTTCCTTTAAGGAAAAAAACCACTATATTTATCCTATTATAAAATTATACCTCAATATAGCTTAGATTTGTGTTTCTTTAATAATTAATGATGTTGAACATCTTTTCGTGTATTAACAGTCATTGGTGTATCATCTTTGGAGAAAGATCTGTTCAAAATCTTTGACCATTTTTAATAAGATTGTCTATTTATTGTTGATTATTAGGAGTTCTTTCTATATCTGGATATAGAAAGTCTTATTGAATATATATAGCTTTATTGAATATTTGACTTGCAGATATTGTCTCCAATTCCATAGATTATCTTTTCACTTTCTAAATAATGTCCTTTGAAGCAAAAAGTTTTCTTAATCTTTATAAAGTCCATTTTATCTTTTTCTTTTGTTGCTTGGGGTTTTGATGTCAAACCTAAGAATTTATTGCCAATAGTAAGGTCATTGAGAATTAATAGTGGTAATATTTTCTTCTAATAATTGTAGTTTTAAGCTTTAGCTGTTGTTTCATTCTGTTAATTTTTGTAAATAAAGATAGAATATTCTGGCTGGGTGTGGTGGCACACGCCTGTATTCGCAGCAGCTCGGGAGGCTGATGCAGGAAGATCATAAGTTCAAAGCTAGCCTCAGCAAAGGCAAGTGCTAAGAAACTCTGTGAGACCCTGTCTCTAAATAAAATACAAAATAGGAATGGGGATATGACTCAGTGGTCGGGTGCCCCCGAGTTCAATCCCTGGTATCCTTCCCCAAGCCAAAAAAATAGATAGGATATTCTTTTGCTTCTGGTTATCCTGTTGTCTTGCCAACTAGATGATCTTGGCACTTATGTTGAAAATCAATTGTCCATCAAAGTTTGTACTTCCATCTGGACTCTCAGTTCTATTCCATTGATATGGTTTTTATCCTTATGCCAAGTAGTAATACCACATTATTTTGAATAATGTATCTTTGCAGTAAGTTTTGAAGTATGAGCCCTTTAGGTTTGGGTTTCTCTTTCAATACTCTTGTCTCTTTAGACTCCTTGAAATTCTACAAATGTTAGAATTGTCTTTTCCATTTCTGTAGAAAAAGGGTACTTGGAATTTTGATAGGAATTGCATCGAATCTGTGGACCGATTTGGGAGGAGATGTCATCTTAGAGTGTTTTTCAATCCATGAAAACAACATGACTTTGTATTTATTTTGACCTTTCTAGTTTTTATTAATGCAGTAACAAAAGCAATAATATTTCAATTATATTTATCATTAGAATTACCTTCACTACTGCTGTTTATTTCTTTATACAGCTTCTATGTAGTATTCATTTATTTCATCCTGAAAGATTCCCATTTGCATTTCTCACAGGGCAAGTCTACTAGGAATAAACTCCTTTATCGTGTTTAGTTAGAAATGAATTAATTTATTCTTTATTTTTGAAGAGCAAAAATATTTGTTTTTATTTTTGCCAGTTGTAGAATTTTGTGTGTGATGGAGGAGGGTGTGTTTTTTCCTTTCAGAATGTGGAAGTATCATCCCAAAGTTTTTGGCTTCTTGGTTCTAATGGCAGACTTGTCTAATAAGATTTTATATATATATGCCTAAATTCCCTTAACTTAGGTTAAATTTTGCAAGGGGGCGGATTATTAATCTTTGGATGCATTTTTCATTCTTGCCATGAGCATTATCTCCCCCACCTCCCTCCCTTTTCTGAGGTAGTGGGGATTGAACTCAGCGCTTTTTGCATGCAGGGTAAGCAGTTTATCACTAAGGTGTAACTCCAGCCCATGCCTCATTTATCTCCTTTAATATAGTCAAATATCAAACTCTGATTCTAAAATTTATGTTCTAAAGTAACTTTAAAGAATGGAGGAGAATCTTTTAGTATTCTAATTTTTAATTTTATATATTAGTGCTTTTACTTATCATATTTTTTAAGTTTAATAATAATTTTAAGAAATTTAATAATTTTTAAATCTTTAGATCAGTTTTAGTTTTGCAGTAAAATTGAGGAGAAAGTATAGGAGTTTACATAAACACCTTGCCCTCACATGCACAACTTCTGCATTTTGTACCACAGTAGTATTTTTGTTGTAATCAGTGTTCCTACATTCACATATCATTATCACCCAAAATCTATACTTTACAGTAGGGTTCACCCTTGATTTTGTACATTATATAAGCATTGAAAAATTGTAGCATCACACAGAGTGGTTTCACTACCCTAAATATCCTATGCTCTACCTTTATCCTTCCCTTTCCACTAATCACTAGTTTGGTTTTAGTGTTTCCATATTTTTGTCTTTTCCAAAATGTTATGTAATTGAAATCATACAGTATATAGAATTTCCAAAGTTTCTTCTTTCATGTCAATATGAATTTAAATTTTCTCCATGTCTTTTCATGAGTCAAAAACTTTTAGTTCTCAATTATACTCTTATCTAGGTGCAGCTCAATTTATCTACTCACCTACAAAGGGTATCTTGATTTCTTCCATTTTTAAATTTTTTTTCTTATTGTTGAGTTTTAAGAGTTCTTTATATGTGTTAAATAAGAGTTCTTTTTCAGATGTGTTCTTTGCAAACACTTTCACAGTTTGTCACTTTTCTCAATACTATCTTATATTTTCTTCTATGAAACATAAGTTTTTAATTTTAATGATTGATGGATCAACTTAATTTTTAAATGTTGAACCAGTCTGTCATGCTTAAGACAAATCACCCTTGGTTATAATGAATATTCCTTTTTTCTTGTAATTTTTTTTGTTTGATTTTGGTGTTAGGGTAATGTTGCCCTCAGTATATTAAGAAGTATTCCCTCTGCTTCTATCTTTTAGAAGAGATTGTACTGAATTGGTGTAATTTCTTCCTTTGATGATGTTTGAGAGAGTTCCACAGTGAACTCAACTTGGTGCCTCTATTTGGAAGATTATTTTTTAGTTTTTAATAATTAAATGCCTTTATCAGTTAAAACATAGATTGTTTATATTGTCTTTGATGGGAGTTTTGGGAAAATGGTTTCGTTGAAGGAATTGATCCATTACAACGAAGTTATCTAATTTTAGGTCTTAGAATTCATAATATTCCTTTTAGTGTCTATAGGACTTGAAGGAGGATCCCCTCTTTGATTTCTTATATTTATAATTTGTGTCTTCTATCTCTTTTAACCTGGCTAAAGGACTATTGATTTTATTGATTGTTTTTGAAAGAACCAGCTTTTGAGTTAACCTATTTTTAAAAAAATTTGGGATCCCTGAAGAAATAACAGAGCAAAGCATATATAAAATCACCAATCAATCCTAGCAACTCAAGAGGCTGGGGCAGGAGGATTGCAAATCCAAGGCTAGCCTCAGCAATTTAATGAAACTCTAAGCAACTTAGTGAATCCCTGTCTCAAAATTAAAAAAAAAAAAAAAAAGGAGAATTAGGGATGTAACTCAGTAGTAGTAGAGCACCTCTGATTTGAATCCTTAGTTTAAAAAAAAATCAGTTAAGCAGTCTTCCATTTGTAGAAAATGAAATATTTGAATTAACATATGGTGGCAGGGATTGTTGAAGAAGGTAATTCTAAGGTCAATTTGCAGAAATAAATGAAAAAGGGACGATGATAAAGTCAGGGATTCCTGTGAGAATGATTTTCTCATTGTCTAAATAGCTTGGTTTCTGCACTAAAAAGCAGCTTTGGGAAAAGAAAGGTAGAAACAAACATCTGAGTCATTGCAGCTCATTTCAACATGAATTTATTAAATCCTAACTAAAATAATTCTCTCCTGTGTTAGAGATAATCTGTGGACAAAAGGAATATGTAACTAGGGAAATGACCTGGACAGGGCTAATCCTGATAGGTGCCAATTTAAGAATTCATGTGCTTTATGTTATGGCAGGAAAAACTAATAATTCTGATGACTAGAGCACAGAGGTAAGATAACATACAGAATCAAGATGATTACAAATTTTCAAGCCTGGGATACTTAATCCTGGGAAAATGAGAATGTCTGTCATTATTTTCATAATCTAACAATGCTACTAATTCTTGTGTTAAACCTAAAATTCGGAAAACCCTGCCCACTGAGAAATACCTGGATGTTACAAAGTATGTAACAGACATACTTAATAACATTTCTTAGCTTATATCAACTCAAGGAGATAAGGCATGGAAGTTTAAAAGAAATGATGGAGTAATTAAAATGTGTTACTATATATCTACTATAATTCCAGAAAAATAAGAAAAAAAGGAGATGTAACATTTGAAAAAGTGATGGCTACAAATTTTCCAAAATTAATGGAAAATATGAATTCTTTTACACCTTTATTAGAGGGTTTAAAAGAGGCAATTAGTGCATTTTTTTTCTAATTTTCATACACTCTCCCATTTTCTCATTATTAAATATTTTTACTTTGTCAGTGCATAAAATCTCGATATTGTTATCCTTATTATAATTGGAATGTAAATAAAATCAACTACATAAATGTGCTTCATAAAATATAAAGCAATATATTTTTTTCAGTTCCTTTATCCCTTTTTTCAAATCTTGCTTTTTAATTTCTCCCTTATTCAAAGCATAATTGGGTTTTAGAAAGATCATAGCAGATACTCCATATTTAGCATATAAACTCTTTTCTGTTATTGCCAATCATTAAGTTCTTTGTTCACTCATACATATTTCTATACATAAGATAAAAACTGGCA
The DNA here is from genome assembly GCF_048772815.1 of Callospermophilus lateralis. Classification (NCBI taxonomy): domain Eukaryota; kingdom Metazoa; phylum Chordata; class Mammalia; order Rodentia; family Sciuridae; genus Callospermophilus; species Callospermophilus lateralis. The sequence continues at coordinate 77,226,833 of NC_135305.1, read as the reverse complement.
TTTCTGGAATCAATTACAATTAGTACTAATACTGTTGTCTTACCTAAAGAATAAATGCAAAATGGCACTCAATTTTATGTTATTACCCATCCTCAAAAACCATAGCTAATAATTACCAAATATTGATGGCTTCACTGATTTTCTTTTGAACAGTAAGAAAATGTTAGATATTCCATTTCTTTTTCTTTAAGTGGTAGAATTTATGTCATTTTTCCAACTGCAGGTGGCACTGAGTGACTTGTCAGTTCTGCTCCTGGTTATTCTTTCTTACCCTGGAATTGTACAGAATACTACACATCATGAATCATGCTGAACAAAAATTATAATAAATATTTCCTTTGAGGGAAAAGTTTCATGTGGGAAACCATTTTCTCTTTTATCTATTGTGCTCCTCAGAGTCCAGCCAGAACCACATCTGTTTAATTTATTTGATATATCTTGGTGTCTAGCATGGTGACGTGAACATATAGACATTTGATAAATGTTACATCATGATAATTGTGGCCATCATTATTAAGGTGGTTATGGAACCTATTCAAAGAATTTGATGCCATGACTTCATGGTAAGATATGTTTTGTCTCTAGATTTCTCCCTTAATAGAGGCCTTGAATATGCTATATTTGTTCAAATAATCAGAGAGACATAGGAAGGAATTAAAGGACAACTGGTCTATGCCCATTATTTTACATGAGATGAATAGGAGAACAGGGAGGTTTGACTTGTTCAATATAGAGTGTGAAGTCAGTTCCAGATATGGGATAAAGAACTAGGTCTTCTGATCCAAGTTTTCCATTATACTGAAACTAAAATTTGCTTTTGCTATTATACAATGGTAATTTACAGCTCTTACTCAAAAAATCATGTTTTAGAATTATGCTTTGGAATTCACAATGGAATACAAAGAATAAAGAAATGAAAATAGTTTGATATGATATGTTTCCTCCTAATTTGGAGATTTTGACAGAGTGGGTGGGCCCACTCCATTTTATCAGGCATTATTGAATAGTTATAAAATCCAGAGCTAAGAAAATACAATTAAGTCTAGTTGGGTAACCAGTTTTAAACCCAACTGAAAAAAAAAAATCCCTGACAATTAAAGTGATGAGAATTGAGAATTTCAGGGATTGTGTTAATATTTAGTATGTGAGGAATTAAAAAAAAAATAGAGGTTTACATCCCTGGTGGGCCTACCAGTGCTGAAAGCAAATCTCCTTTATGTTGATCTGGGTATCAATTTCTGTTGAAGAATTGGGATCTCATAATACAGAATATCATATGTATTCTGACATTAATGATTTTCATCAGCTGAGGCAAAGAGATGCTGTTTGAGATGAAAATTGAACATCCAAAAGCAGGCTTGATGCAAAATGCAGCTACCACAACAAACCTCAAAAGACACTTGTTCATTTGGTTAATTTTGTAGCCAAGAGCTTTATTTCATAATTCTGGAAATGAACCAATTCCCTGTTCCCTCACTACATTTCAACACTGAATAAATACAATGCTGGACTTGGCCCACTGAAAACAACCTGCTATCACTCATGCAGGCAAAGCCAGGGACTCTGAATTGATTTGGTCCTCCTTCTGGGTTGTGGTAGGGAAAATAAACGCATACAATGACTTATGGCTGTTTCTTCAGGTGACTTGCACCTTGGCTGACTTGATTTGTGCTGATGGGACCACCGAGAGACCTTCATCCGCTTCCCAGCAACCAAAGGTCAAGCTATTTTCATGCTTTTCTGTCTCATTTTCCTTCCTTCTGGGATTGGTGCTATTCTTACAGGCTTTATATTATTGTCACACCTACTTTTTAAAAAAACCCATTTTCACTTTTTTATTATTGAAGGTCCTTTTAAAATACAGTATAAACCGTTTTAATTGTTCTACAGAAGAATTCTTGTATCAAGCCTTTTCTTCTCTCTGGTACCAACCTAGCCAAACCACTCCAAAAGTATAAGGCTCTATCTTATTTTGGTCTTGTGTATGATGCTTCATTTGCCTAGAATTTCCATTCTTCTGTGCCTGAATGATTTCTATTACCCTTTAAGACTTAGTGTAACCATCACATCCTCCAGAAAACTTTCCCTGGCACATTCGTTCTGGATTAGGTGCTGCGACATTATTTACTTCCAAAGTAAACACTGCCTTGGCTCACCCCTCCAATCCTCACGCTGTGGTGCTATTGCCATTTTACTGCTCTCAAGTAGCCTGCTACCACCCCAGAAGCCAATTTGGAGCTATCACTGGCTTCTTTTTCCTTCTGTTGCCTATGCCAGGCATAGGGCCTGAGGCATAGTATTACACAACATAGGAAAGTTGAATAAATGGATGGACGTGTAGAATAAGACTCAGGTTGTTAATCAGTTAATTTTAATCATGCAGTTTATATAAAATAATTATGTTGTATAGAGAGAAGAAAATTCTGTTTAGAATCAGAAGACATGAAAGGTAAGACCTAGACAAGAATCAGCTTCCTCTCATTTCACATTACCTCTCTGCCATAAAACTGTACTAAATGATTTCTAATGATAAAAACAATTCTTTCAGAGAGATTACTTTTTTTCCCCACATTCCAAGAGACAAATGACTTGGTACTTTCTAGTCAATTGAACAACTACATTGAACCCAATATGTATTTTCCACACTATATAATGTTCATAGTACTTTTAAAAACATGCTCATAGCTCAAATAATATATAGATATTCATATAGATAAATTTTCTTACCTTAACAAAACCTATTTGGCAGAGATCACAAGTTCGTGTGCTAATATATACAGAGGAAGTGACAACTCAAGATGGTCACGGAGAGGAGTGCTGTAAGAAGGAAGTTCACAATTTAAGGGCCAAGGACCAGCAAAGAGTCATAGAATTTTAAAACTGAATGGGTTCTTAGTCTCCAATTTCCTTTGATTTAGAACAGAGTCAGTTGAAGTTTAATGGATTGCAGACCAAAGAATTCATGGAGTTCTGCCTAGAATTCAGGATTTTCAGTTTGGTCTTCTTCCTACTATAACATCTGACCTCTTTCGTGACAAACCAAAGCTACCAGCCAGTAGTGGTAAGACACCTGTAAAGCCGAGAGTAGAACAACAATAACAAAAGATCAAGTCAAATATCTTAAGAAACACATAACTCAAAAGTCCAGCTAGATATCTTAGAAAAAAAATTCAGATATTCCTAATGATACATGAAGTAAATATTTACTTCTTTATTTTTCTGTTCAATGTTACCTTTTTTGAATAAGAAAAAAAAATTTCCTCAATGAACTATTTCTTCCAGACTTTCATAGTTGGTAGCTTAAATGGAACCTCTTTTTTCAGGAGCAATCTTATTGCTAATTTGTGTATTTCTACATTTATTGCCCTTGAAGATTTGACATTCTTTGTATAATAAACATTACAAAGTAGATAACAGAATATTCTCCTGTATAACCTTTCGAAGCTCTGAGATATGACTTGTTAAAGATTTCATCTATCTTATGATAAAATGTTTATACTGTATTTTAGTTAAATATTTGCAGAAGACGTTTTTCTGTCTCTGACAGTGTGAATCTTTGCTTTTACCTGCTAAGATCACTTCTGAGCTATTTAAACCTCATTTCCAATCCCTTCAAATGCATGGTTATTGCTAGACTTTTGGCAGGCCCTGTTCCACATAGCTTCCAGGGCCTTGAGCATGTGAAGCAAGTTCTCTATCAGCTGAGCTATATCCCCAGCCCTGAACATGACATCTATTTTTTTAAATATCTTTATTTATTTTTTTTAAAAATATATTTATTTATTTGTATGTGGTGCTGAGGATCGAACCCAATGCCTCATACATGCAAGACAAGCACTCTACTACTGAGCTAAAACCCAAGCCCAATGACATCTATTTTATGGATGTGTGCTGGCTTTGAAAATGGATATCTTTGGATTTGAAAATTAACATCATCTCATGTTATCTTGGTAATCTAACTTAATGCTTCTAAGAAACATTTATTCATTGCTGAGACAATTTACACCTATTGCATTTGACTGTTGTAAGGCTAATACAGATATATGTAATATTCTTAGAGTTCATGGTGCTTAGTAACTTCTCTATAAGTATTAGATATTATCATTGTTATTATTTATTCCAAAGCATTCATTCTGCATAATCATTCCTATGTATTTTTTTCTATTGAACTTTTTATATGATTTTCCAATATTTTGAAGACTGGAAACAGTTGTTTTTTGTTCTAAGTCTCTTTCAAAATTGCTGTGACTACTGGGTCTTTTATTGGTCAATTGATGATAAAAATATATTTGTTTTTTCCTAACTCTGAGCACAGTGACTGATAGATGGATGGATGTCAGTGCTACTAACTCTACTCTGTACCATTAGATTTCACCATCTCTCTTGAGGAAGGACTTAAAGTTTGTACTTCTTGCTGTCCCGGCTTCTAGCATGTAATCTGGCACTCAGACAAAAAGAAAGGGGAAGGGGAAATTAGGAAAGAAACACTAAAGAGTTACCTCCTAGCATCTCCAATTTTTTTTTTACTATGAATTCTAAGAAACATTGATAGTGCTACATGAACGTTTCCCTATAATCAAAATACCAAGAAATTATGATCATCATCTGATAGTTTCCAGGTTATCATGATGATTCCTCATTTCATAAAAGTAATATGTATTCAGTACTTTAAATTAAGGTGCCAACTGAAACTTTTAAAAGTGTGTCAAAACAGATGTTGCTTTGTCATACCTTTTGTGCATTTTTTTTTATTCATTCAACCTAAAATTATTGACCCCCTACTATAGGGCATGCAATATGCTAGGTGCTGGGGATGTAAACACAAAATATGATCTCTGCCTTCCGGTAGATTATGACTTAATGAGATAGAATGACTAATAGTAAATCGTGATATAACACAGCAAGTGTGCAATTCAAAGGCTCTAAATTAGCATGCATCCTGAGAATAAGGTAACTAACACAATGAAGCACTAAGCAATTATTCTAACACCAGTTCATTTTTTTTTGCCATAATGATGAATTTATAAATCACTTTTAATGAAATTTTATTTCATTTTTTTCACATTGGAGGCTTTTAAGAAGTCTTGGAAACATTCTTTATGCCTTCCCTTGACTAGTGAACATATTTTCTTTCTAATTCAAATCTGTTTTTTATCAGTTCTGTTCTTTCAAAATTGGATTGTAAGGTCATAGCCAAGGGCGAAGGCAGTGTATGATAAGATCATTGGGGTAGTGAATATATCAGAAGTTACTCTATAGGTGCAATGACAAATCCTATTCAAATTTGCTTATACAAGAAAGATGAGGTTTAGTCCTTCAAGGAAGGAGGTCTACTGCTGGTAGAGGATTTGGATGCCAAGATAGTGAATTCTGTCACTGTCTCACATGCCTAGTATTTCTATATCAATTTCATTGTCCTTGACAAATGTACACCACAACACTAAATATTGGCCATTTGATAGTTTCCAGGCTATCATGATGGAGCAAGGGACCCTTCTATCATTTCCACTACAAAAATACAAAGCTACAAAGCGAAACAAAACAAAAACATAGCAGGTCATCTGTGACCAGGAACAATAAAATGTGTAACCAGAAACAGAGTCTAAAAGATGCTTAAAAGATGATTTTGTGGGGCTGGAGTTGTGGCTCAGTGGTAGAGCACTTGGCCTGTAATGTGTGAGGCCCTGGATTCAATCCTCAGCACCACATATAAATAAATTAAATAAAAGATCCATTGGCAACTAAAAATTATTAAAAAGAAAAAAGAAATAAAGCTGATTTGGGCTCTTGTTCAAACATGGAGTGAAGGGAGAGGAAAAAAGAATGCATCATAGAGGCAGCAGAATGGGTGGTAGGTCAAACAGAACCCCCACCACATACGTATCCTGACATTCAGCTAATGTTTATCTGGTGTCTACTACTTGCAAAGCACTAGATTTGGTGCTACAATCTGATAAGTCAGAATCATTTTAATCACAGAATCTGTAAATTCTCTATGGAGAACAAGAACAGCTGCCCTGTTTTAGGTGAATTGCACTTGTCAGATTTCTGAACCCGAGCACAGCCAGCTATCATCAGTCAGAAAATCAGAGCCACTGTATTCTAATAATAAAAGCTTTCATTAAGAAATTAGGCTTCTTGTGGGCGTTTCAGAGAGCTTTAGAAGGAAGGTCTGAGTGTTTCTGTGGAAAAATCAAGGCACTGAAGCTGCAAATCAGGAGAGTTGGTAAGTATCTCTGTTACCTGCAGCAGTGCCATGCATGATTCTCCTGTATTCACTGAAAAGCAGTCGCCTCCCATCTCTGCCTACAAGCTATGCTGCAACCACATTGAGAGAAGAATGGCTTTAAAAGTCTTCTGCTGTTCAAATCTCAAGTGACATTCTCTTCAGTGGAGGAAATTCTACCCAGAACACAATAGGGAAGGGGAGTCTGGAGAGTGTAATGTCTTACCTCTTAGAAGGGTGTGGTTATGAGTTTGTAATAGACCGTCTAGCCCAGCAAGCTCACTGTGTTTCAGATGAAAGCACATTGGCCAACATTTTCTCAGTGATCCACTCTTGTCAGTCTCTGTGCTCAGCATTTCATATTTTCAAATTGATGCTTTTCAGCGGTCCTAGTGGTGGTTTATGAGGCACAGGGAACAGTGCAGGAATGGGAAGGGATTTTGTTTTTTACATTAAGGAAAACAAAAGATAAAAGAAAGAAGCAACCCCTGCATTCACAGTTACGGTAACAGTGATGTGGAGGTTCAAATGGAAACCCATGTGATCAGACGACCTGATTTCTGAACTGCACACAATGTTGCCCCTCTAATCTATTCCTTCTATGTGCTTGCTGGTTAGGGGAAGGGAGCCAAAGCCAGATTATTTTCTCATGTAGTTTCCATGTAGGTGGTTCTATAATTCCAATGGTGCTTTGAAAGTGTCAGTTGAGGAAATTTAGGAAATGTATGAGACTTAAAGTCTAAAATATAGATAGACTCTCAAATCAGCAATTTTTTGAAAGAACTGAATAAAAACATGTATACTATGAATAGATAGGATTCCTTCTCCAAAATTATTTGAACTGCAAAAAAGTAGTATTTTGAAATGGCTTATTGGTAGGATTAATCTTTTAAAAAATGGGAAATAAACACTTCACTGGAAAACTTGAAGAAAAATCTATAGTATTGTAAATTTAACTTGTTGTGAAATTATGTTTAAATGGAGAAAGAGGCTAGTGTGGTGAAAATGAAGGATATTTATAAGGGGATATAAGACAGAAAACTAACTAGAAAAAGTGTGCAGGTAATGATGAGAATTATTATGGTTTGGATATGAGGTATCTCCCCCAAAATCCTGTGTTAATTCAGAAATGCTCAGAGATAAAATGATTAGGTTGAGAGAACCATAACCTAATCCATCCATCCTAGTTTGAATAGGCTGGGTGGGAATTGTAGGTAGGTGGGCTGTGGCTCAGGGAGTAGGTCACTTGCCCTGGAAGGGTTCATCTTCTCTGTGACACTTTCCCCCTTCCCTCTGAGACTTCCTGGCTCCCATGGATAGAACAGGGCCCCTCTACCACACCCTTCTGCCATAATGTTCTGCCTTATTCTGGACCCAGGACAATGGACTCAGTTGAATAGGGACTATCAGGTATTTTGGTCACAGTAACACACACACACACACACACACACACACACACACACACTGAGTAGTACAATGATTTTTAGAAAGAAAAGAGTAAGCGAATGAGAGGGGAAAAGGAAGAGGGAGAGGGAGAAATAGATTGACTGACTATATTTGAAAGATCTGAGTAACATATTTTGGACCTTGGGGTTGGGCGAAGGCAGTGTTCAAAGGGCTTAAGTGGAGAAATCTTCCACCCCACTGAGGTCCTTCTCTATGCTTTTATACTGACTAATCTCTGCTTGCTAACTTGATTACTAACTTCTTCACTTTGAGGAATGGAATTTATTATATAGTAGAAATGATTTTTTGATTACTGGAAAGAAATGTTGCAATATAAATATATGTATCTGAAATTTGCTTTATAAATGTATTTCTAATACATTTTTAAATTAGACTCACAATTTTAACAGGAATTTTTACCACATAACATTTTGCATACAGAGAATTGAGAGTCAAATGCTAGGCTACTAAGATAACTCCACTAGCACTCCATGTATGTCATGGTCTCCAGATAGGACCTGTATTTGAATCCAGGTGCAGATGAGAAAATTGTGCCAAGTATGTGCCACTTAGAGTTAGAATGTTCTGTTTTGGGTTTCTCTACTTGTACAAGGAGTTGTAATGAGGCTAACCTATTCCTTGTCAGTAAAGGTTTAAGAGGGTGGATTTAAGAAATGAAATTATTATTTTTTGATTCATGAGGAATATACAACAAACTATGATGAAATGGTATTTTTTTAAACCCTTCTGGTCAAATTGACTAGAATTTGTATATCCTTACAATAAAATCTTCAAATGTGAGTTAAAACAGAGTAATGCTAATTCAAAACATGTTTTTACTTCAAATTTTGAGAAGAAAAATGAATGGTACTTTTAGAATCTATAGGTTACTATTAGTAGTTTATACTCAAGTCAGTTGAACTCTTCAGTGTTCTCAAAGGAAACAATCTCTAGCTTCTCCCAGATATTTTTTCCCCCAAGTCTTTGAGAGTCTTTCTAATCAACTGGTGAAGGCTACATCAGGCCAAACTGTCATCATTCTGTCACCCTCTAACCACTAAAATCCAAGAGTAAAGCTCTTGCTGAGGTTACTTTGGAAAAAAGACACAAAATTGTACCAACCCTTCAGCAAATAAGCATCCTGGCCAGCAGTTAGGCAGCATGTATTCATTGAAAAGCAATGCACCTCCTAACCCCTCTGCTTGTCTTCTCCTGGGTTGGCTGCTTCATTGTCACTGGGAAAATGCAAAATATAAATAAATAGGAAGAGCCAGGTAGCAAGGGAATTTGGTAAAACAATCTTTCATTTCTTGAAGTCTGTGTGAAGATAATGCCAAAATCAAAATCCAAAGTGTTAGATGGAATAAACCTAGTCTCTAGATATTTGGCTGTACAAACCCAAAGCCACTAGCCTTCTAGCGCAGTATGGTATGATGGACAGCTCGTGGAGATGGCTGGGATGAAAATAGCAGGCATGTAGATCATGGCTGAGGTGAGTGAACAGAAATTTTTGTATCCCTGGAGAAAGAGTGTGCAGAGAAGAGAAACGATATTTTTGGCACTCATGAAAGTTTCTCAATTCAGCATATCATATTGAATAAAGGATAATGTGCGTTTGGCAATAGAAATGAAACTTAATGATTCATTAGTTGAGATAAATGTGATTCTTCTTGAAAGAAATTCTGCCTCAGGTTTCAGACATGAGTAATTATGCCAAGAAGCAACTTATTTAATTATAAGTCAGATGGGGATGAGTCTGAAGAGTGGAAAAGGGAAAAATAGGAGAGTCTCAGATAGGAGAGTCTCAGTCCCTTTTAGGTAAGGGTTATAAATTGTTAGTGTTTGAAACTAACAGTTTACAAACATGTTATTTATGGTCCTGCTCGAATGAGTACTATTTTATCTGAATTAGTGTTCTCATCAATAAATCATCTACCAGTCAATTCCAAAATGAAAAGAAAAATACACAAAAACAGACTATGAAAATTTCCTTCAGGCTTTAAATTTGAACACCTAACATGAATGAAAAGAAAAATACACAAAAACAGACTATAAAAATTTCCTTCAGGCTTTAAATTTTAACACCTAACATGTTGAGTGACAAACAAGGCAGATACATAGGAAACTTAAATGGGATCAGAAGCTCCTGGTTATGGCATCCTAGAAGCTTTCATTATGAGATTTATTTTACATATGCTAAAATGTCTTCAAAATGAGAAATTCATGATGGGAAAACATCGTATGTGGTATAAACTTGGGGCCAGAAAGACATACTATCTATACATGGTACAGAAAGGTAAGGAGGAAGAAGGGAGGGCGTGTGAGAGACAAGAAAGCAATTATTAATATATGAGTTACTACTAATAATGTAGAAACATGTTATTTTGGAAACTCAATATATGCAAAAATGATTTATAATCCTGAAGATTCCAAAGATAGATAGATAGATTGATTTAGAGAGTTGGAAAACAAAGAAAATGAGAGAGGTGTCTCTGGGGAATGAAGTGAAGGTAAAGGAAGAATGCTGTACTGCAATGTGGTATTACAAACGTTTTAATGGAGGCAGTGTTCTGGTCAAATTGTGGACACAGAACTACTCTGACAATGGTAATCAGGGTATATATAATAATGGGTAGAATATTGTACTCTATATAAACCGAATTAGAATGGACATAGTCAAAAATTCCTATAGATTATATCTAGCATAACTGTTCAACTGGATTTTTACTTCCAATAACAAAAAAAGATGTTCAAACATGAAGTGTATTTTCAATTAACTTACCTAAGTTTTGGTGCAATTCTTGGTGTGCCAGTGGGCTTTTGCCTTTTCTCCTCTACCCAATGAGCTATAATGCAAAACAAATAATGAGAGTAATAATATTATAGAGATGAACTTAACATTTGTTTCTTTTTTCTGGACATGGTGGTGCACACCTGCAATCCCAGCTACTCAGGAGGCCGAAGCAAGAAGATCACAAGTTCAAGGTCAACCTCATCAATTTAATGAGACCCCATCACACAAAAAATTATATATTACACACACACACACACACACACACACACACACACGTACCAGTGAACTACACCTTCAGCCCTTTATATATACTAAAACAAATACTAAAATCCAACCTCAAAATATAAAACAAAAAGTAATTTCCATCTTTCCCCTTAATATTAAACACTATTTAAAATTTATTTTATTTTTTCTATTTATGATAAAATATAGCATAAAATTTACCATACTAATCATTTTAAGTATATATTTTGTGGTACTAAATACATTAATAATGTTGTACAGCACCACCACTGTTCATCTTCATAACTCATTTAAAACTGAACCTCTGTACCTATTAAACAACTACTCCTTTCCCCTTCCCTACTCCCGACAATTGACCAACTTTCTGTCTCTCTGAGTCTGACTACTCAAAATATCTTATATAAGGGAAATCATATAGTATTTGATTTTTTTGTGACTGGCTTATTTCACTTAACAGTATTCTGGAGATTCATCAATGTTGTGGTATATTGCAGAATTTCTTTGTAAGATAAAATATTAACACATTGGGATATTTAACATTTTCCTTCTTCATTTATCAGTAGACACTTGTCTTGTTTCCATGCATTAGCTTCTGTGTCTAAATATCTCTTTGAGACCTTACTTTCAATTCTTTGGGATATATATATACCCAGAAGACTTGAATTGCTGAGTCAGAAGATGATTTTGTTTTTGTTTTTGAGGAACTGACATACTGTTTTCCATCATTTTACTATATCATTTTATAGTCCCCAAACAGCATATAAAGATTCTAATTCCAATTTCTCTACATCCTAACACTTGGCATTTTCTTTTCCTTTTTTATTTTTTTACTGGGAATTGAACCTAGGGATCCATCACTGAAATACATCCCTGAGCCATTTTATAATTTTGAGACAGAGTTTCACTAAGCTTCCTAGGTGGCCATCAAACTTGTTATCTTCCTGCCTGAGCTTCACAGTGTACTGGGATTATAGGTGTGCACCATCACACCTTGCCTTTTTTAAAAAATATTTTCCATCTCAATGGTTGTGAGCTGATATCTTTTAGTTTGGTTTGCATTTCCTAAAAATTAGTGATGTAGCCCATCTTATCATCTGCTCATTCATCGTTTTTATTTCTTTGGAGAAATGTCCAAGTCCTTAATCCATTTTTAAATTGGATTATTATTAAGTTTTTAGAGTACTCTCTATATTCTGAATATCAATCTCTTATCAGATGTATGATTCTGAGAAGTGTCTGTTCAGGTCCTTGGCCCATTTGTTTGGTGCTTAGCTTTTTGAGTTCTTTATATATCCTAGAGATTAGTGCTCTGATGTGTGAGGGGTAAAAAATTGCTCCCAGGATGTGGGCTCTCTGTTTACCTCACAGATTGTTTCTTTAGCTGAGAAGAAACTTTTTAGTTTGATTCCATCTCATTTATTGATCCTTGGTTTTAATTCTTGCACTATAGGAATCTTATAAAGGAAGTTGGGGCCTAATCCCACATGATGAAGATTAGGGCCTACTTTTTCTTCTATTAGATAGAGTCTCCGGTTTAATTCCTAGGTCCTGATCCACTTTGAGTCGAGTTTTGTGCATGGTGAGAGATAGGGATTTAATTTCATTTTTTTTGCATATGGGTTTCCAGTTTTCCCAACATCATTTGTTGAAGAGGCTATTTTTTCTCCAATGTATGTTTTTGGCACCTTTGTCATATAAGATAACTGTAGTTATGTGGGTTAGTCTCTCTGTCCTCTGTTCTGTACCATTGGTCTACAAGTCTATTTTGGTGCCAATACCATGCTGTTTTTGTAGTATAGTTTAAGGTCTGGTATAGTAATTCCACATGCTTTACTCTTCTTGCTAAGGATTGCTTTAGCTATTCTGGGTCTCTTATTTTTTTCCAGATGAATTTCAAGACTGCTTTTTGTATTTCTATGAGTAATGTCATTGGGATTTTGATGGGAATTGCATTAAATCTGTTTAGTGCTTTTGGTAGTATGGTCATTTTGACAATATTAATTCTCCCTATCCAAGAACAAGGTAGATATTTCCATCAAAGTTCTTCTTTAATTTCTTTCTTTAGTGTTCTGTAGTTTTCATTGTAGAGGTCTTTCACATCTTTCGTTGTTTTCCAAGTACTTTATTTTTATTTTTTTGAGGCTGTTGTAAATGGGGTAGTTTTCCTCATTTCCCTTTTAGAGCACTCATCATTTTGATTTATGGGTGTTGATTTTTTTTTTTGCATTATAATCCTTATTACACATATAGAGCACAATTTTTCGCATCTCTGTATATAAAGTATGTTCACGTCAATTGTGGGTGTTGATTTTATATCCTCCTACTTTGCTGAATTCATTTACTAGTTCTAGGAGTTTTCTGATGGAATTTTTATGGGTCTTCTCAGTATAGAATCATACCATTGGCGAATAGCTAAAGAAGAACTCAAATTAGCACTATCTGTATCCTTTAATTTCCTTCATCTGTCTAATTGCTCTGTCCAGTGTTTCAAGAACTAGGGTAAATAGAAATGGTGAAAGAGGGCATCCTATCTTGTTCTAGTTTTTAGAGGGAATGCTTTCAATTTTTCTCCATTTAGAATGATGTTGGCCTGGGGTTTAGTATAGATAGCTTTTGTGATGTTGAGATATGTTCCTTTTATCCCTAATTCTTCTAGTGTTTTCAACATGAAGGGGTGCTGTATTTTGTTGAATGCTCCTTCTGCATCTACTGAGATGATCATATGATTCTTATCTTTTAGTTTATTGATGTAATGATTTACATTTATTGATTTCCATATATCAAATCAACCTTGTATCCCTGGGATTAACCCAACTTGATTGTGATACACTATCTTTTTGATTTTTTTTATTTGATTTGCCAGAATTTTATCGAGAATTTTTGCATCTATGTTATTAAAGATATTGGTCTGAAGTTGTGTTTCTTTGATGTGTCTTTGCCTGGTTTGGGAATCAGGGTGATACTGGCCTCATTATAGAATGAATTTGGAAGTGCTCCTTCTTTTTCTATCTCACAAAATAATTTGAAGAGTATTGGTACTAGTTCTTTGTTAAAAGTCTTGTAGAACTCAGCTGTGTATCCATCCGGTCCTGGGCTTTTCTTGGTTGGGAGGCTTCTGATGGCATCTTCTATTTCATTGCTTGAAATTCATCTGTTTAAATTGTGTTTATCATCTTGATTCAATTCGGGCAAATCATATAACTCTAGAAATTTTTTGCTGCCTTTGATATTTCATATTTTATTAGAGTACAAGGTTTCAAAATAATTTCTAATTATCTTCTGTATTTTTGTAGTGGCTATTGTGATATTTCCTTTTTTATCACATATGTTAATAATTTGAGTTTTATCTTTCTCTTCATTAGCATAGCTAGGGTTTGTCAATTTTATTTATTTTTTTCAAAGAATCAACTTTTTGTCAATTTTTTCAATTCTTTTTTTTGCTTCAATTTTATCGATTTCAGCTCTGATTTTAGTTATGTCCTGTCTTCTACTGATTTTGGTGTTGATTTGTTCTTCTTTTTCTAGGGCTTTGAAACGTAATGTTAGGTCATTTATTTGTTGACTTTTTCTTCTTTCAAGGAATGAACTCTATGCAATGAACTTTCCTCTTAGTACTGCTTTCATAGTGTCCCAGTGATTTCAATATGTTTTATCAGTGACCTCATTTACCTCTATGAGTTTTTAAATCTCATCTTTGATGTCTTTTGCAACCCATTGTTCATTCAGTAGCATATTTTTTTTATTCTCTAGATGTTGGAGTAGTTTTATTTTTTATTTTATCAATTGTTTTCTAATTTCATTCCATTATGATCTTATAGAATACAGTGTAGTATCTCAATTTTTTTGTATTTGTTGAGAGTTGCTTTATGGTATAATATATGTTCTGTTTTAGAGAGGGATCCATCCATATGCCGCTGAGAAGAATGTGTATTCACTCATTGAAGGATTAAATATTCTGCCTGTTATTCCAGCAACTTGGGAGGCTCAGTCAGGAGGATCACAGATTTGAGGCTAGCCTCAGCAACTTAATGCTACCCTGTCCCAAAATAAAAAAGGAATAGGGAGGTAGCTCCGCAGTAAAGTGCCCTAGGTTCAATCCCCAGTACCAAAATAATAATGATAATGATAATATCCCAAAATTCACTTATGATTTTAAATCTCTTCCTTTTGTCTATCTAGATAAAAATTTGCCAATTTTGTTGATCTTTCCAAATAACTTTGGTTTTACAGATTTTTCTCTATTGTATTTCTAGTCTATGCATCATTTATCTGTGCTCTAATTGTTATTATTCCTTTCCTTCATTATATATGGATTACTCTTCTTTTTCTAGTTTTAAATTAAAATTGTTGATTTGAGATTTAATTTTTTAAATGTAAGCATTTATATCAATACATTTCCGATTTAATCCTGCTTTCAGTGCATCTAATAAGTTTTGGTATGTTGTGTTTTCATTTTAATTCCTTTCTAAGTGTTTTCTAATTTCACAGTGATTTCTTCTTCAGAACATTGGTTATGAGGGTTCATTTTCACAATTTTGTGAATTTTCAAACTTTAGTTCTGTTTTTCACTTTTAAGTTCTTCCGATTGTGTCTAGATAAGATACTTTGTGTAACATGTCTTTGAAAGTATATTGAGATTTAATTTGTGGCCTAATATGTGGTCTATGGTGTAAAATGTCCCATTTGTACTTGAGAAGAATCTGTATGCTGTTGTTGTTGTGCTCTGCCTACATCTATTAGAATGAATATTTTATTGTTTTAATTTCATTTTCTTACTTAACATCTGTATGGATGTTGAACCTAAAGGCAGAACAGAAGAGGGTTTGAAATTCTCAATAATTATTGTAGAATTTTTGTACTAAAAAGTTGACATTTCTCATTTCCTTTTGTGTATATTCTAGAGACTTTCTTTTTCTTACCATGGGAACTGCATCAAACATCTTAAAGTTAATGCTGTAATTTATATCAAAATATCTTAACATACAAAGACGCTGCTCTTTTACAAATCCATTCCTACCTCTTTTAGGATGAAATATTATATATTAATATTAATATATCACAAAATTACTTCTTTAGACATTTTGTGTCCAAAAACAATCATAATTATTTTAAATGCATTAAGTTCTTAAATTTTGTAGAAATCAGAAAACCGTTATAAGCAATTGTCAAAGTAAGACAACCTTTATAATTTCCTATTTCCCTTTATTGAGGTATTTATTTCTACATACTACTTTTAGGTATCATCTAGTGCCTTTTGATATCACCCTGTAGGGATTCCTTTAAGACTTTTCTTGCACAGTGTATAGCATTAACAAGCTATTGCTAGTTTTTGTTTCTCTGGAATGTCTTAATTTCTTCTTCACATTTGAAGGACAGTTTGTGGGATGTAGGGATGTAGGAATCTTGGTTGACAGGTGTTTTTGTTGTTGTTGTTCTCACTTTGAATGCATAAGTGCATTTCCTCTTGCCTGCAGTTCCTTGTTTGTTTATTTTATAGTACAGGTCATTGAACCCATGAGTGGCTAAGTAAATACTCGACCACTGAACATCCCCAGCCCTAGACTCCAATGTTTCTGATAAAAAAAAAATCTGCTAATAATCTTATTAAGGATTCCATAGGATGAAACATTTCTCTTGATTAACAGTCTCTGTGTTTTAAAAGCTTAATCAGAATGAATCCCAACGTGGGTCTTTTTGCATCTTAAATGGAATTCATTGAGCTTCTTCAGTATTTATATTCATGTCCTTCAACAAGTAATGACTCAACAAATTTGAACCATTACTCCTTAAATCTTCTTTCAATCCCTTTCTTTCCCACTTTTCCTTATGAGACTCCCATAATGGTCTAATTGATGGTATATATATGCCACTTAGGCTCTATTTCCTATTTTAAAAAATCAATGTTTTTCTTTCTGTTCCACAAATTCATAGTTTTCATTATATTTTCAAGTTAATTCTTTCTTCTGTCTATGCAAATCTGCCTTCATATCCTTCTAGTGGACATTTTGTTTCACTTATTTATGTTTAAAGTTCTGAATTTCCCTCTGAAAACACAAGAAAACCAAATAAATAAATACATTTTAATAAATTTAAATAAATCTCCCACAAAACCCACAATCTCCCAACAAAAGGAACCCATTGAGAGGTAGACAAAAATCCAGAAAAAGATTATAAAATCTATTTATCAAAATGTTCAATGAAATAAGAGCTAAAGAAAAATTAAGAGACCAATTACAGAAGATGAAAGATTAGTTTAATAAAGAAATAGAACAGTGAAAAGAAGCCAAGTAGAACTAGAAATGAAAGAAAAAAAATCGATCAAATCACAAACTTACTTGAAGTTATCAATAACAGACTACATGGTGTGCAAGACAGAACTTCAGCCCTTGAAGATAGAATTTCAGGCATTGAAGATAGGCCATATGATCTTGAATACAAAGAAAGTGGTAAAAGGCAAAAAAATTATAGATCATGATCAGAATATTCAAGAACTTTGGGACAACATTTAAAGACTAAACCTGAGAACCACTGGGATAAAAGAGAACATGGAGATACAAACTAAAGGCATTAAGAACATTTTCAATTAGATAGTTAACAGAAAACTTCTCCCATATCAGATATAGACATCCATATACAGGAGGCTTACAGACCCCAAATAGACCCATCAAAATGGGAAGCTGAGACATATAATATTCAAAATGCCTAACACAGAAAACAAAGAAAGAATATTAAA
Source organism: Callospermophilus lateralis (assembly GCF_048772815.1). NCBI lineage: Eukaryota > Metazoa > Chordata > Mammalia > Rodentia > Sciuridae > Callospermophilus > Callospermophilus lateralis. The sequence goes on along the minus strand of NC_135305.1, from coordinate 77,209,391 downwards.
AGTCACAAGAGAGAAACAATAGGTCACATTTAGAGGCAAACCAATAAGACTTACTTCTGATTGCTCAGACCCTAAAAATCAAGGAGAGCCTGGAATGAGATATTCCAGACCCTAAAAGAGAACAATTGTAAGCCAAGCTTATTTATTTTCAAATTTAAGGGAGAAATAAACATTTCATGACAAGAATAAACCAAAAGAATTCATGAGCACCAAAACAGCACTATAAAGAACACTCAAAGAAAAACTTTATACAAAGGAATAACAACAACAACAAAATTCCCAAAGCCAACAAACAGTGAATGTTCAATAGAAAAATAATCCACAAAATGAGAATTCAGACAGGATAAAATATAGCAAAAAACCAAAATGGCAGGAAATCACAAACATATATCCTTAGTAATGCTGAATGTTAATGGTCTCAACTCCCTAATTAAAATACACAGATTAGCAGAATGGATCAAAAAACAAATTCCACTCTATGCTATAGGCTATTTATAAGAGAGATATCTTATAGGCAAAGATACCCAAGGTTGAAGGTAAAAGGATAGCAAAAAATATTTCATGTATATGGTTCAAGAAAACAAGCAGGAGTAGCTATTCTCATATCTGATAAAGTAGATTTTAGGTGAAAATTAATCAGAAGAGACAAAGAAGGACAATATACCCTAATAAAGGGAACAAACCAACAAGACATAACCATAGTGAATATTAGAGATAAGTTTGATTTTTTTTTTTGGATGACCTATTGGTGATGAGGGTTTATAGAGATCTCCCAGTATTATTATGTTTGGGTCTATGTGGAATATGATGTCATGGAATTTTTTCCCTTATTTTCCATGTAATTGAGCACACTGAAATCCTATCTTACTCCAGTCAGAATGGCAATGATGAATACAAACAATAATAAATGCTGACAAGGTTACAGGGAGAAAGGAAAAATTGTACATTGTTAGTGTGACAGCAGACTAGTACACCACTCTGAAAAGCAGTGTGGATATTTCTCAAAACAACATTAACAAAAACTATGAATGGAACCACCACATGACCAAGTGATCTCACTCCTGGCTATTTTCCCCAAAGAATCAGCATACTACAGTGACAGAGCCACATCAACGTTTATAGCAGCATAATTCACAATAGCTAAATTATGGAATCAATCGAGATGCCCATCAGTAGATGAATGGATTAAGAAATTGTGGTATATATACACACACACATACACACACACACAATGGAGTTCTACTCAGTCATAAAAATAAATAAAATTATGGCATTTGCCAGTAAATAGATGGAAATGGAGAATAACATGCTAAGTGAACAGGCCAATTTCTCTCATATTTGAATGCTAGAGTATAATAAAGGAAAGGGGGATGGAAAGATAAGATTAGATAAAGAACTAATAAATTCAAATTAGTAGATGAGCAAAAGCAAGTCTAGTAGCCTAGAAGAAGGACAAGATGGGAAGGAGGAGGATGAGAAGAAAAAGTGGGAGGGGAAAAAGGGCTATCATAAACTGAAATTGATTTCCATGCATGTCTGAATTTGTGGGAATGAACCCAACTACTATGTATAACCATAAGGTCTAAATTTTAAAAACACAAAAAGAAAAAAAAATGAGCTTATTTTTGAGGGGAAAAAAAAGGCACTTCAGAATTTTTTTTTCTTATATTTACAATTTCTCTATTGATACTCCCATTTTGTTTCTACATTGTTCTCTTAACTTTTTCTTCGTTTTCCTTTGGTTCTTTTAGCATTTTTAAGATGGTTTAAAATATTCAGGGACAGTTACAATTGATTTGTTTTCTCCTTTGAATGGCTTACATGTTCCTCTTTCTCTGTATGCCTTGTGATATCTTCTTGAAAACTTACTTCTGTGATAATGTGATAAATGGACATCAGATCCTCTCCCCTCCCATGGATTGCAGTTTTTGTGACATTTGTATTCATTTATTATCATTCTAGGTTTTGTCTTGGCCAAGAATCAGCTTGAGATAAAAGCTTAAGATCATCTCAGGGCTTCTCTGAGCCTGTAGTTTTCCCTGGATTTGCATAATCTTGTTTCAATTTTCCTTATATACTTAGATGTTTTTGAAAGACCTATTCCTTAATATCTTACTTCCAAAGGGGAAAGGGAAAAACAAAGGGGGAAAGCACTGGTCCTCTCAATTCCCAGGATGTCACTTCATCTGAGTGGGAGGGGCTTACAGGGATGAAAGGGCGTGCCACAACAATGGTCATCCAGCATTCCTAGAACCTTTATGATCTAAGGCAGCAACCAGTGATCCTAGTACAGATCCAAAATATTTGGAGAGCAGAATGCCTTTTGCCCCTCTGGCTCCTGAAAGTTGTATGCATGTTATTCCAGGAAATGTGTACAACTGCATGCCAGAAGACTTGGGATAGATGATGATGGGGAGCTGAACTGTGCTAACACCTGAAAAGAACTGAAATTAATTGCTATTTATCACCCACATCTTCCTCTGAAAATCTCAAGCTTTCAACCAACTCCAGAGTTCCAAAATAGTCCCATCAAGCATTCTGTTTTATTGGTGGGGAGAGAGATTCATGATAGTTCTTACAGTACCATCGACCCAGAACCTTCTTTCTGCTCTTTTCTAAAAGAGGGAAATCATCTATGAAAATTTTAGTTCTTTGTTTTTAGTATCATGTGTTTTGGACACATGTCAGTGTATAACAAACCTACTCTTGGAACCATCATCAGTGGTAAAGATCATTTTAAAAATTGAGAAATCAAGAGCCCAAAATTTATTAGAAAAATAGTGGAAGGTACATCATCAGGGATGCACCCTTTAATGGGATATTGGGACTGCAGTCCCTTCCTGTATCTTTGTTCCTGGTTGTCTTGAAGTAAATGGCTTCCTCCACTACACAGTCCCAACATAACGTAAACCTCACCACTAGACTGAAGGCAATAGGGCCAAATGATCATTGACTGAAATCCCTGTAACTGTAAGCCAAAATAAACCTTTCTTTATTATAAGTTAAGGCATTTTGTCACAGTAACATAAAGCTGACTAACCAAAGCTCTTTGGAAAAATGGCTGATTCCAAGGTGAGGGTAGGAAGGGGATATATAATTTTGGAATATCTAATTGTACCAAGAAATAAGGGAGAACTTCAAAACCAATGGAAATGTCCAAAAGGTATAGAAATTACCTTGAAGCATCTTTTATTGGCCAAATTAGGAGAAAAATTTGGGGCTTTAAATAAGGATGGGAATACAATTTTATAAGGAATCTACAAATTCATATTGATTCTAAAATAGATTTTAAAGGAATTGCTCAGGATTAATTTAAGCAATAAAATTATTGTTTAAAGAACACAATCTACTAAATATTGAAGGAATGACAGTTATCAATTATGAAAAGATAAGCTAACATATATCAAGGAGAGCATGTATCTTTACTGACTCATCATACTCAATACCAATGACGACACAGAGTGCTGTATGTTCTCAATGTGCTAGGTTGGAAGACACCTGCTATCACTAATGTAGAACTTCTGCCAAAATGTTTCTGCTCCTGAGGAAACAATCAAAAACATATAATTCTGAAAAACAACTGGCCTTTACTCTTCAAAACTGCCAGTGTCCAAAAAAAAAAAAAAAAAAAAGATGATAACCAAGACTGGATTTTCCAGGTTGTAGGAGATTAAGGTCATGATAATTAAACACAATGTGTGATTATTGACTGTTGAATGCTGTCATAATTCTGCATTTTTATATCTCTTGCCAAATTTTGGGCTTTTAGTCATTATTCCTTTGTGTGTATTTTCATCTTTACCATCTTTCTCTTCTCTTTATAAGACTTTGAAGTATGTTAAATCCTTTGTTATAATCCCCAAGGTTTCTGATGTTTCCATTTATGTTTAATATATCTCATCTATGTTCTTCATGGGGTAATTTCAACTGTAGCTCTTCTTTCTTCTATCCCTTCTATTACACTATAGAGCCTATTAATTGGTCTTTTATTTCAGTTATATTTTTCAGTTCTAAAATTGCCATGTGATTCTTCTTTATAATTCTATTTCCTTGCTGAGACTTATATTTTTTAAATTGGTTTCAAGTATGTTTTTAGTTGCTCACTGAAGCATTTTTATGATACTCATTTAAAATATTTGTCAGATAATTCTACGTGCCATCTTTTGGTGTTCTCTTTTAAAATTCAGTACAAGATTGATTATTCTGGTTCTTGATACAAGGAGTGATTTTCTACTATGACTTAGGCATTTTTGGATTATGTTCTGAGACTTTGGATCTTACTTGGACTTTGAGCAAACTTTCACTGACACTGCTCTGGCAGGGACAGAGAGAACTCTACATAATTATTATTAGTTGGTGGGAGAGGTCACATTTCCATTCATCTTCTCTTGACACAAAAGAGGAGGGAGCAAATTTCAAGAAAATGTTCAAGAAATTAGTAGAGAGAAAATAGGAGAAATATCTAATCATAAGACCATCTGAATACACTAATTTGATAAAAATTATAGCTTTAGAGGATTTGGAAATTTTTCTGGGATATCATATATGTGTGTGGAGATAAAGTTCTGACACTCCATTAGGCCTCCAATGACAATTCCTAATGGAGAAAGGAAGGAGTATCTTGTTACTGTGGATGTGTAGTAGAACAGGCTCCCCTCCTGGTTTCCACCAACTCCTAGGTCCATGACCCAGTGGGGAGAAACACCCCAAACCCCTACTTGGCTTTTCCTCATACCACCACAGTAAGGGTATTAGGATGCCTCCTGCAACTTCAGAAAGGTGAGTTTTAAGCTGGTGAGGGTTGGGTGATATCACAATGTTTTTTGAGGTTTTAGGCTAGAGTAGCTATGTTCTAAATATCTAATTTCATAGGTCACAAAACCTTAATACTTAAAGGAATGTTAGAAATAATATAACCAAATCTTTTAATTTGATGTATGAGTTCTATATAAATTAGATGTGTTACCTCTAGTTTTTAGTTTTAGATATTAAATTAAAATACAAGACTTTGTATTTCGACTTCAACCTTGTTTCTCCTTTGATTTGTACAGCTATGATTAATTCAAGGAATAAGAGAATACTATCTTAGATATTTAAATTACTTTGTGATTTTAGATAATGATGTATTCATAAATTCAATGGTTCATAAACAGACGTTTTGCTTTTTATCAGTGCAAATATGATATCAGCCAAATTCCAGAAATTTAATTTTTACAAAAATTAGTGTATTCACATGGTCTTATGGTTAGATTTTTTTTTCTCATTCAATACTTCCTTTGAATTTGCTCCTAAAATACTTCACTATTTGAAACAGGAAGAATACCATTATTAGAAATGTTATCATTTCAAAGCTGTGTCTTAAAATTAATTCATTCTTCATAGTTCCCAGTGGCATATGACAGTACAAAAGAGGAGTTGAGGTATATGCAGAATTTATGGTTTACTCCTTGGAAGAGTTCTTTGCCCTAGAAAGACACATTTATTTAGTACTGGATGAGGGTAACATAACTGATTGAAGTGTTACTTTTAATACTAGGATTAGAAAATTGATAACTATCCAAAATAGTGAAAAATGCTAGTCTACCAAATCCCAAACCTTTTTCATAGGAAGATCTCTTTATTTAAACATGTTTCTTAATTCCATGCTTACTTTCCAGTGTACGAGATTAGAAGGAGTATGGATTTATCTTATTAAGTATTGTAATGGTTAATTTTATGTGTCAGCTTGACTGGGCTAAGGGATACCCAGGAATCCAGTAAAACATTATTTCTGGGTGTGTCTGAGGATGATTGTAGAAGAAATTAGCATTTGAATTGACAGATGAGTAAACAAAATCATCTTCCCCAATATGCATGGATACAATCCAATCCACTGAGGTCCTAAATATAATAAAAGGGTGGAGGAGTGTGAAATTGCTCTCTGCTTGAGCTATCTGTCTTCTTTTATCTCTGACATTGGAGCTCCTGGTTCTTGAGCCTTCAAGACTTTGGGCTTGAACTTATACCACTGCGTCCTTTGAATCTCAGGCCTTTGAGTTTGAACTAGAACTATATCACTGGCTTTCCTGGGCCTCTAATTTGCAGACAGCAGAACATCTGTCCAGACTTCATAATCTTGTAAGGCAAATTTTTATAATCCATCTTTATCTCTTTATCATACTGGTTCATGTCTCTGGACAACTTCATCTATGATTTCAAGTGACTCAGCCCATAAAATCTTGAGATAATATTTTATGCATACATATAATACATAATATATTCATATCTTTTATAGATATAAAATAAATAGAATGAACATCTTGAGATTTAACTATATATCATGAACCTTTTTTAAATAACACGTTATGTGAAAGACCAGACTATGTGTATGATGGAAGGAATAGGAAGGACAGAAGCGGTAGATGCTATACTATTAAAAATAAACCGTGGTACATGAATGTGCAATAATAGGGAAAATGAAATGTGTCATAAAAACAGATTATGAAAATAGGTATACTGCTTTATAGTAGTCTACAAATAACAACTAGAGTGATACATTCATGTTAATCAGACTCTTACATAGTACTTCTGTATAATAATTTTAGTCTTCTCTTATTTAAGGTTCTGGGACAACTGATATATAGTTTTCACTTTCACACAAAAATCTTAATTTTAACATGATTGTTATTGAGTATATAGCAACATAATTTATTGTTAAGCATTACCACAATAGTTTCTTGAATACCTACTTTGAAATCGGGTAGTGGACCAAAGTGCTAAAACCTGTTAAAATCCCATGTCTTAATATTTAGCTTTGTGACACAATATATATTAGCAAACATGCAAAACTATAATCCAGATTGTTTGAAACATATGAGCAATATATATCATTCTAGTACCGAAGGAGGAGGAAAATAAAAAGTCACTGATTTCCTTTATACTTCTAAATTCAGGAACAAGGAAGCATATAAAACTGTTTCCCAGTTAGAAATGTCCAGGAAGCCTGTTTCTAAATTTAAAGAATACTATGAAAGAGGGCATGATTTTCTAAAATTTGCACATAAGAAAGAAATACAGGCACACACAGCTGAAAAAAAAAGTTGCTTAATGTTAATCTAGTTTGATAAAGATTTATATTCTCCTATGAAACCAGATGGTAAAGATTATATATTTTGATATAAAATGGGTAAACATGCCATGATGGAAAGAACGGATTATGGAGAGAACTTTGATCTACAGAGGTGCTAGAAACAATTAAAGATATGAAAGCAGTAAGTATCCCCAGTCCCAGATGGAGTCCTTGTGAATTTGACTAAGTGTTCCAAGACTGTTTGACAATTCCTCTAGCAGATGTTTTTAATCTTGGATTGAGGGCCCAAGTGTTACCTGGATCCATGAAAAGGCTACTTTGGAAGTGATGGCAGGAAGGGTATCAGGATCTTGACTCTCACTCTTCATTTTGAATAGTGTTCCAGATGTCAGACATATCAGCCAACTTCCAATCCTTGGTGATTATCTCTGTAGAATGCATAAGAAAGGGTGTGGAACATTTGAGATCATTTGAAGGATATGATGGAAAGGAAACACAACATGGATAAGTATTTCCTAAAAGTATCCAAAATAAAGTTTCACACTAAAACCAGAAAATTAAAAGAAAACAGAAAAATCTGGTAGCAAATTAAAAGAATCAATTGTTTGATTCTTTCAGTAAGGGTAGACTTAAGTGTAGTATGTTAGCCTTCTAAATGGCAGAGCAGAGGGCATCTCATCCTGACATGAGCTGAGTTAGAGCTGAATGCAGAAAATATGTTAACATAACCCAAAATGAAACACTATCTGTGAAAGCCTTGAGTTTCAATGCAACAGAAGAATTAAAGATGCTTTTATATTCAATAATGTTTGATTATTAGACAAAAAGTCATTCCCTTACTATTAGGTAATTAGTAGAGTTCATTTCTAAAGGTAATAAGAAAGGGCTATTGACTTTTCATTTACACTACAGAATTTTTCTATTGGTATCTTTCAATCTCATTTAGCAAGAATCAAATCAAATCTCAGGTGAATGGAAATGTGCAAAAATGTTTACCCCCCCCCCATGAGTATTATCAATGGAATCACAATGCAAATGTGAAATTTTGATGGCAAACTGTAAAACTGTCAAAATTACTTCTCTTTACCTTTGGTAGGTAATATTGTAGCTAAACAAATTGCAATAAACATTGGTCATTTCTGAAAAATCTGCTTCTTGCTCCTTCCTTTCCTCTCTCTTTTCTGTTCTTCACTCTTTTTGCTCTCCTTTTTATTCCAGACACTTCCATTTAGAGACCTAGAGAAATAAATATTTCAGAGAGGAATTCCATGCTTTCTTTGGAAAGAAAATTCCCCCAGAGTTCAATAATGCTCTATAGAAACAGTTAGTGGTGGGAGGCCTTCCCTACTAAATTTAAAACAATATTATCAGGCATGTCAATTAAAATCCTTGTGGGATTGGGTGTGGTGCTAGAAGCAACTCTAGGTCTCTACATAATAGAGAAAACGTTCAAAACAAACCCCTAAATTAAGTTGTGTCTCTTTTCCTCCTATTTTCATAGAGGGATGGCTCATTCTTATATTCACTCTGTTATTGATATAAACTTAATAGTCTGGCAACATTTCTCAGGACCATATCACCACCTTTTATTCATAACCCCACATTTTATCCCATAAAAAATGGGGAAAAACTGATCTGGATATGTTCCTGAGGAGACACAGAGAAGGTTCATGAACTTCAGCATTATTATAGTGTTCAAAGTAGTATTGTTCCAAGAACAAGTTTGGATAGTAGAGAGCAGGATGATTTTCCATCTTGGAACTCTATTTTCTAAGTTTTTGCATGACTGACCACCCAGAATAATAAAGTATTGTTAGAGCTTAAATGGGTGGTATTCATATATTTATGAATTGGTATGATTAATAGCATGTCTAGTAAAAACTTCAGTTTATAAGGAAAAATACTTTTATATTTCCCTGATTATAAGCTCTATTTTTACATTTTAACATTTCTAAAACATAAATGTACTTTTCATAATTGATGTGCCATTTATAGGGAGATTTTTTTAAAGAACCTATTAGTAAGTCAATGATGCATTTTGAGTATCTGAGATTTGAAAACGTTGTTATAAAATTGTACTGCTTAATTTCTAGGATATATTTTTACTGTCACATATTTATAACAAAAGCCTATTATGAAAATCAAATGGCAGGTATTTTTTATATAATTAGATTTTGAAAGATGCCCTTGGATGTACGTAATATACACACATGTAACACACAAAACACAATTATGCAGAAATAGGTTGTCTTCTTCAAATTTCAGGGACATCTACTATTCATCACTTCTGATTCTGAAAGTAGGTCATGTACCAGTGAGAAGCTGGATTAGCATTTTGGACCACACACAGGCTAATATATAAGGAGGCCTGTCTCTCCAGTGTATGCTGTACTATTTCATCCTAAATGTTTCCCTTCCACATTAATATAAATGTAATTGATATGAAGGTAAATATTTAAGGTAGGAAGAGGTGGTCACTCATATAGCTTTCAGTTTGCCTTCTATACAGCTTTTCCAAGGAAGCAAACTTTGAATCAGAAAGGAAAAGTAAAAGAGGAAAAGGAATGATATTTCTGTCTTACTTTATATGGGTAAAAGACCCTCATTACCTATGGAATATTTCAATATGTATGCTTTCCTCTTTAGAGCTAATGTACACTAAGTGGTTGGTAAGTAAGTCGATGTTGCTAGAAATTTTGAATTATTTTCCTATCTGGAATTTTCTCTCAGTCTCACATGATTTCACTCCTATTTTATCAGAATAACCAATTTTACACATAATAGATCCATCCCTTTCCATTTGACCAAGGTTTTTCAGGCATTGTATGTAATTTGGACTAAGTCCCTTTATAGTCATCTAATATATATTAAATTTGTTGATTTAAATTTCCATGGTGTAGTTTGATATAGTATGTCTTGAAAATATGCAAGACATACTCAAATTTGAAGAGTCAAGTGAATTTGACAGAACTACATTGGGGGTAATGGTCAGATGGGGTTGAGAAAAAAATATATAAATTCCTAAGTAATTTTTGAAAATTGTTCATAAAGTCATTCTTCACCCTAAAAAAATCTAGTCAATATTTGTTGCTGCTCAAAAATAGTACTCTTCAAAAGCACTAAGCTTAGGAAGTGTATTGCTAAATTCCTTTTACTTACTGAATTTTTTGAGACTTACTGCACTACACTTATCACTGAAATTTCCTTACAAGTATATTTACAGAAGATTTCTTTTAAAGACACTGGCTAGCATTTCCAGAAATTGTGCAATAACCTACCCTTAAATACTTTTGGAATAGAAAAATAACCAAGGCTGCTGTTCAAGGCACTAGTATTAAAAAAAGGAGACATGCCCCAAACACATGATTTACAATAGATAAATTGCATACCCAATCATCTGAAATGCCTGTCGAAAAGTATGGTTTCACAGTGATGATATGGTGATACTGGCACTCTCCCTCTGAGAGCGGGACTTCTGAGTCAATTGTTCAGAGAGATGTCACTTAGATGTGAGAGAGTAATTCAGAAGCTCAGATCAGCTTCTTTCAATTGACCTTTCTTTCTAAAAAGCTGTATTCCTATTTCTTCACTAAATTATGCACCTAAGCAGAACCCCCCAGCATACACAATAATAAGAACCTCCAATAAAAGACTCAAGGAGTCTATTTCCTGAATTTGTGGTAATTATTCGATTTTTTTTTTTTTTTTTTTTTTTAGATGGCCTAGTACTTGTATCCTTTCTGTATACTGTAATTCCAGGTTGAAGTACTGTCCAAATCTCTAAGCTTTTCCATGGAGGTGCAAGTCTGCAGTCAGCCAAGTGTTGAAGCACAGGACAATGGAAAAATCCTGGCTCAGTGTCAGCACTCTGCAACCCTCAAACTACAGATATTTAGCTATTGAAAACTCAGTCACCAAACATGTACCATAGCTGGTTGTTTGATTTCCACAAAGATTTCTTTTGGCTGACCCAGGCTTAAATGAGAAAAGTGTACCTGGCTCTTAATACTTTTCCTAAGGCCTGAGAGAAGTGACATCAGCCCAGCCATGTCTAAATTATCTTGTCAGGATTTCACACAGACGGTGGAAATCTTTCAACATTTTAAGTTCATGAAATTGCTACCAGGCTGATAGATCTGTTTATTTTCCTCCAAGAGTGCCCTGGTTCTCATAGCAGATTTTAAGTGTGCTAATGAATGGCATCACCCGTCTCATTCTCCATCTTCATACTCTCTCTGCCAAGAAACTTATTTTGGGAATTTTTGAAATTTGTTTTTCCACCACCTGAAAGCTAACCATGGGACCTGGCTTGAAGGCAGTTTTGACAATTTTTTTTTTTCAAATGCACTTACTTTGATAGCTAAAAATGACCTCAAAGAATGATTAATACCTTGTGGGAGCTGATGACATAAATCTGCTCCAGTGTGCCTGATGCAAGTTCTCTCTGAAGGAATGTTACAGCTATATTGCTTTGGAAATCTGGTGACACTGAGCAGACCCCACCAGATATAAAATCTTCAAAAGGCATAACTACTTATGTTGGACTCGAATTTATGTTTACTTCACTTGTTACCAAAAAAAATGCAGGGAACTAGTTTCCCTAGAAAGTGCATGATGCCTGGCAACAAAGAATACCTTTTCCTAAGAGTTTCAGTTGTGCTAACAATAGAACAAAGAATGACTTTCAGACCAGTTAGATTCCTTGAGTCACTTGAATGTTTTTCACCTTAGGGGGTACATGAAAGCAATGGATGTTAGGATAAGGCAGGAATCAATAATCTGTTAAGTGGGTGTCTGAACAGGGTGGTAAAACAAAATAACAGGTATTGGTCAAAACATTTGTGGATTTGTGGGAATAGTCTAATGTGGCTGAAAAAATGATTTTCTGTGTGTGTTGTACATATCAATCAACTAATAAAAATCAATCCAATTCTCCCAATTCACAGACTAAATAAATTATGGATTAGGAAATATTTATAGTCATAGTGACATAGGGAGCTTAAATAGTTATTAAAAATGAGTACTGGAGTTCAGTCATGGATATCAAAACCCTGAATAATCAAAGGCAAGTTAATATCTCTTAGTTTCCTCAGCTCTAAAATGGAGATGATAGTAGCTACCTCATAGGGTTATAATGAAGACTAAATGACAATTTCTGAAACAGGCTTGGGAGAATGGTTAGCAAATCCTTGATGATACTTAATTAGATTCATATAAATGGTCTCATGAATATGGAATATTAACTAAACTTAAAAATAGGCCACTTGGCAAGTGTTGGATTTACATAGCTGATTTCATACTCAACCATTCAAAGAATGGACTCCCTCATGTAGGACAGGATATGCAAACTCATGGTTCAGCTTACAGCCAGTGAAGCTATAGGAACCATAATGCGGTGGAGGTTAAGATATTTGAGATGAAGAGATTTTAGTTGTGATTTAATATGACTTTTCAGAAGCAGCAGCCAAAGTCCACAAAAATTAAGTGGCTTTCCCAAGGAAACACAAATTGGTGGCAGAGATGAGCCTTGAATTCAGATCTTCTGACTTTGTCTGCATATGGACAACTCAGACAATTCACAATTTAAGTACAGTGTGTGTGTTATACATTGTGTTATAAAATGATAATTGTATATCAGCATGGGGAAAACTATAATTAGGTCTTAATTTCTATCGAAGACTTACCCTTAAATAAGTTATATAAGATTGATATTATTTGGTAATATCAATTATATGTTTAAACATTTGTATAATTTAAAAAATATTTTTTTAAGTTTGTTTTTAGAATAATTACTTAAAATAGAAAAGGCTTGACATATTTATACTGAAAAATAATGCTAATAAACAATATACTGTATAATATATATAGCACATTAAAATATAATTCTATATCTTTTTTGGGTGAGTACCGGGGATTGAACTCAGGGGAACTCGACCACTGAGCCACATCTCCAGCCCTAGTTTTTATTTTTATTTAGGAGACAGGGTCTCACCGAGTTGCTTTAGTGCCTTGCTTTTGCTGAGGTTGGCTTTGAACCTGGGATTCTCTTGCCTTAGCCTCCTGAGCCATTGGGATTACAAGCATGTGTGCCCCCACACCCAGCTAATTCTGTATCTTGAAAGAAAAACATTTTTATCTCACATCAGGTTAATGATGAGTTTCCTCCAGTAATATCACAGGAATCTTGTCATTGTTAATTGAATTGATTTTATGGATGAAGAAACTGAGGATCAATGATATTTAGGTAGCTCTTCCCAGACTTACACAATCAGTGAATGTTACAGATGAATTCAACATTACATCTCTGGCACCAAACTCCACACATTTCTAATATTCAGGATGAGTTTATTCCATGTGTATTTATTAATTATTTTACCTTTTGAGAATATAAAGGCCTCCTGGAAACTATTTCTTTGCATGACCTAAATATCTTTTTTTAATGTTAAAATAAAGTTTGGATGATTTCCATTTTTTCTCCAATTTCTCAGTATGGGTTAAACTATGAGCATAGAAATGTAGATTCTCAGCTCCAACCAGGCCAGATCTGCCGAATTGGAACATGTATTATAGTAAGCTTCCAGGTATTTCATATGCACATTGAACTTTAAAAAACACCAGAATAAATCAACATATACTCGTGTTAATACTGCTGAAATACCCATTAATGATAATGATGACCCTTATTTTTTAATCAAAAATTTAATCAATATTTATCTCCCTTACAATTTCTTCCTATTCTGTTTAACTGAAGCTCTGCATATCAATTAAAAAGAATCAATTAAGGGTTAGAAGACTTTATAGATGTCTTTGAAAACAAAAGGATTTACTAGATCATTGAGGCTTTTACAAGTTTTTTCAAAATATCTTCTAAAGAACTAGAAAGATAGTAATAATGGACATTGAGCCACCACAGATCACCTTAATTGCTAATATTTATAAAATCTCTTCCTCTTGAGAGGATTTCATGCAGGCAATTGTTTCAATGTTTCAACAGTGGGGACAAACTATAACACAACGGAAAAATCCAAAAATTGAGGTATACTACAAACTTTAAAAGCAATGTAATTCAATCAAGAAAATTTCTCTTAAAATTACCATTTGTACTAAGACATTTGCATAGTTTATGAAGGTCAGAGGTTATTGTGGTAAATCACATGGTAAGTGTTTTTAACAGAATAAAATTTTTTAAAAATAAATTACATTTCCAAAGGATTGTTCTGATATCTAAGTTGGGATATATTCTAGTAATGTGAATATAGAAGTAGGTGGCTTAACTCTAATAAGACTACAGAACATATTGGGAATGATACAGGAGGTGAGATGTGTTTAGAATCTGAAACTCTTTTGGATCTAAAGATATCTTGCTGATAAATCGGAGGGTGTGTGTTGTAGAGAGGGGGACTGAGATTGACCTCAAAGCTTTTAACCTGAGAAACTGCTAAGAAGTAGTTGCTGTCAAATAAGATGAGGGCACTCTCAGTGGAACATGTATTTTGAGGAAAGATCATTAATATGGGCAAAAGATATCAACTACATATCAATGTAGTCAAAAATACTAGAGATAGGAAAAAGATGGAAGAATAAAAATTTTTCAATGTTCAGGAAAAGTACAACATAGACATGGTTGTACAGTAAAAGAGTAAGCTTGTTTGAAACACTTATTGTATACTCAGGTGGGTTTGTGGTCATGAATCTGTAGTAACACCATCTTACTTGGATAGATAATTATTTCCATTATTGCTCATCTACACTCATTCAGTAAGACAGAAAACACTATTTATCCAAGATTATATTGTGGACAGTCAAGTGTGACAGAAGAGAAGGGGGTGAGTTGAGAAAATTTACTGAGTGTAATGATGAACTATGGAATTCAAGTAGCATAAAGAATAACCAAGATATCAACAGCACATAGCATTTGTAAGATTCAATGATCTTAACATATATAAGACTATTGCCAAAAGATTGGCTTTAATGAATGCATACCAAGATATTTGTAAGGTTGATAGTAATATCATACCTAAATTAGTGAGCCTAGATGGAAAATAAGTATACAATTATATATACTTGTAAATTTCAAACTAATATTTATTTATTCTTTGCAACCAGTGGACTTAATAGGAACTTCTTTAAGAAATTGTTAAATTGAACATAATTCCTAAATTCGCAAATGGTCCCTTTGCTTCTTTTTAGTCCTTTCTAACATGTAGACTCAATCTAGTGATTAATTGAAATGTGTGAAGATGGCTGTGTGCTCTTGGCAGTAGTGTAGGAATGATGTGGTACTTCTGGATAGCTGTATAAAATGTGGGTTTAATCAGAACTCCTTATCCTCCACCTCCAAGAAAACTCTATAGGAAATTAAGCTTTTCTGTTTCTGGTACTTGTTTAGCAGAAAGGATTTGATGGGTTTTATGACTTTAACATTTCATTACACAGAGCCTTTCCCTAAATTAGTTGTCCAAGTGACACAGCAAGAGCTAATGAGTCAACCCACCAAGTAGGTCTCATAACCTCCTCAATAGAAAATATGATGGGTAAGATTGGGTAAAGATACATTTTGTATAATCATTGAAGCATTATCAGAACCAGATTATGAAGATCTACATACTAGCTTACTTCTCTCCTAAGGCATTTCAGTATTTACTCATTAATTCAAAGAGAGATTACCACCACGTACCTAGTAATTCTATGGACAAGATTAGTTTGTGTTCAAATTGTTCAACTTCTTATCTTGTTCCAAATCTCCAATGAAATGAATTCGCTTCTCAAACAAGAAATATCACTGAGTCTCAGAATACTGTTTTCTTTAAACATTTCTGCTTTTTCTGAAGGTATTAGGCTGATTATTTATCTTGGAAGCAATTAACCCCAGTTTTGGAAATCAAATGTTTAAGGCAGTTCATGTAAAACTTCCCCATGATTAAATTTCAGGTTAGAGACCTCTACAAATGGCTGTGTGAGGAGGTTAAGCAATTCTCCACACAAAAGGTATAAAACTACACACAATAGAAAAAAAATTTAAAAAAATATTTCAGGATTCTGAAAAGTGACCAGAAGGATCCAGACAAGATAAGATTTGTTTTCTCCTGAAAAAATACTGCTACATGGAAATAAAACAATGGGAAGTCTATGACCTTTTTGCTTGGGGCAAAAGGCAAAAAGTGTCAGACCATAAAAAAAAAAAAGTACAAATACAGTTGTTCCTCTATATCCATGGAATTAGGTACAGGATGCCCTGAGAACATCAAAATATGTAAACGCTCAAGTTCTTTATATACAAATGCATAACATTTCTATATAACCAAATACCATCTTCCAGTATGCTGTGAATTATCTCTAGATTACTTATTATAACTACTGCAAAAATGACAGGTAAATAGTTGTTATATATTTTTAGAAAATAACGGCGAGACAAAGTCTGTGTGTGTTTAGTAAAGACACTATTTTTTCCAAATATTTTCAATCTGCAGTTGGTTGAATCTGGGAAAGCAGAATCTGTGGCTATGAAGGGCAACAGTACATGTTTTCAACAAGAGGAACTTTGAATCCAAAGCCACAAATTGAAAGAATGTTAAAGAGATTCCATGCAAAAATTGACAAAAGAAGATTTAAGTAATATTAAGGAATTTTAATAACTATTACTAGCAATACTACTTGTGCTTGTAAAAATATTTGAATAGATATTTCTCTAAAGAAGTAATACAGATGTCAAATAAGTCCATGAATATATGCTAACTCTTGCTAGCTCATAGGTAAAGACTAAATAATTCCCAAATAAGATACTACTACACATGCACTAGAATGACTGATTTAAAACACAATTTTTTAGATATGGAACTACTGGAAATCTTAGACACTGTGGGTAGGAATTTGAGATGCAATATAAGTTTATGCCTGAGGTGGGGATCCGGAACAAAAATTATGATGCCTTTTGTGAGGGAATCTTGTGGTGATACAAATATTATAAAACCCGATTGTGATGATAGCACACTATATGAACTTAGTAAAATACACACTTACACATGCCAAAAAAACTAATAAGACTTATGTAAATTATACTTTAATATATTTGACAAACATTTGCATTATGCATTATTGTTTAAAATTTCATATAAATAATGTTGCATCTTCTCAGTGTATCACTATACCTGCTTGTACTTCTGCATATGTCATTATTGTTAACATTAACCTTGGTCAGATTTTTATTTTGATAATTTTCATTAAAGTTTCAGTATTTTTGCATTTGCAATTGATACCATATAGGAAGATATTTGAGGCTATGCAAACACCCATTTTATTATAACCATTAATATTAACAATCACTGATGATTATTGCCTGCAACAGTTGTTACTATACCAATTATGACTATATTTTCACTATTCCTACTATTTCTGCTTATTGGGTTCCAGTGTTTATTGAATTTCTTTATTCAAATATTTATTTATGTTAGTAAAGATTCATGGATACTTTAATCCCTAGATTTTATTTAACTTTGTTGTTGACATGGTCCTAAATATAATCTTGGTAAACTATTTCAAGCTGGTTCTGTCGTTTCAACACACCACCAGCCTTTTGGACCACTTTTTAATTTTATGGCACTACAGTAATTTCCAGGTGTCTTATACTTTAGATCTAGATACTGGACTCAAACATTTTTTTAAGAAACCTAGTACACTTTTTTGTAGAATGACAATTAGAAATCAAGAATTTAATAATAGCTGTGCTTATTGCTACTGGGTATTATTATTGTATGCTCCCACATATGTGGTCAGAGCTGGAAATAATATTGGCAGCTCTGCATTAGAGTTCTTCAGAGAAATAATGCCATTAGTACACACACACACACACACACACACACGGGTACACATAAATGTGTATACATACAGACACACACACACACACAGAGAATGTATGAGGGAGGGAGATTTGCTGTTCACACGATTGTGGAAGCTATCAAATTAAAAATCTATAAGGCAAGATATCAGACCAAAGACCTAGGAAGAGTTAATGTTGCAGCTTTAGTTTGAAGGCATCTATTTACAGAATTTTTTCTTTCTCAGGGGATTTCAGTTATTTTGTCTTACAACCTTTAACTCATTAATTACATTAGTCTTGTCCACATTATTCAAAGTCTATTTATCTAATAGTTAATCACATCCAGAAAATGCCTCCAAAGCAATATCTAGACTGATGTTTGATCCAACATCTGAATACCACCACCTAGCCAAGGAGACGCACAAAATTAACCAGCAGAGTCTACCATTATATACCACTTCATGTATAGGTAGATCTCTTCCTCTTTCAAAAACTATCACGTTGAGATCTTAAGTTCTTTGAATTCATCCAGACTTTTTTCCCCCTCACATAATCTCCTTGGTTATTTTCCCCAAGCTGAGTTCCTGATTTTCTTTCTGGGTTACTTTCACTTTGTACTTTCTCTGCTTCCAGGTTCAACTGGTAATGAGTAAAAATGGACTCCTCATAGCTAATAAATTTTTTTGCTATCACTTCTGATATACTTTTAAGGAATTTTTATTTATCTGTTTTAGTACCCTACCTTTCTTATGCAAATTTATTATATTTTCATAAATCAAAGCTCTAATACTATCACTTCCTTGCTCTGTTTGAAGTACAGGTCTTGCCATCATCTCTTGTTCAAAATCAGTTAAAATCCACTTACTAATATTTGGATTCCTCCTGACCCCAGCGTTCAAGTTCTTATATGGCCAACCCCCAACATCTAATTCTAGCCACATAATTCACTGAAACATGACTAATAAGCTGTCCCTCAAGTAATTTCTCCCTGTGC
The DNA here is from genome assembly GCF_048772815.1 of Callospermophilus lateralis. Classification (NCBI taxonomy): domain Eukaryota; kingdom Metazoa; phylum Chordata; class Mammalia; order Rodentia; family Sciuridae; genus Callospermophilus; species Callospermophilus lateralis. The sequence goes on along the minus strand of NC_135305.1, from coordinate 77,190,512 downwards.
TTCAGAACTAGTAGAGGGCCTTGTGCTCAAATGTTTATTTTACACTTTCTAAATGAATGAATGGATGAGAGAAGTCATTCATTCCCAATTCCACTCTCCTTTCCCAATCATTTAAGATCCAAGCCATCCTATAAGGATCACTTCAAAATACTATTTTATACTTTCATGTTTGACCTGACACAGGTTGCCTAACCTCAAGGAAAACACCTTTGTCTGCCCAACTATAGCACTTATTTTGGGGTGGGGGTATCACTCATCTGGTACAAAGTATCTTCTAACTTTTGAAAAATTCACATGCAGATCTGTACTAAAAGATGAGCTTCCTGTCTCATTCGTTGCAGAATTGCATTATGTTTGTGCCATGTGGAGTTCCAGTGAGAAACATTACTCTAGTGGATCACTGGAAGACAGTGGTTTCTGTGGGATGAATGAATGGGTAGAGGGGTGGAAGAATAGATGAATTAAAAATAATGTTGTCAGTAGGTTCCTGATTGTATACCATGGTTTTGTCTCTAGTCGTCCTGCTCTTCTCTTATCCTTTAACTATTCTAAAACATTTTCTAAAAATAAAACACTCTCTTTAGGCTCCAGCTATCATAGTACCTTAGAGGAATTCTGTTTTTTAAAAACCACATACATATAATTTTAAAAAAGTTTATTTTAAATAGCAAGGGAAAAGCATAGATTTTATTGAAAAGGGGCAAAAATAATTGAGTTAGTTAACATACTTTTCCTTTAAAAATATTTAAAGGGACAAGGGGGAAATAACAAAAGCAGTTTTTTATAATAATGCTGCCGACTCAGTCCTCCAAGTGGAACATAAATGCTACTACTATGAAAAAAAATAAACAGCCTAAATTACAGAATTCCAAAGGTATAAAGAAGTTCACCTTTAAAAGAAAAGGAGTAAAATAAGAATATAGTTAACAAGCACCAAATATTTTCTTTTAAACCAGAGTTGCTCCCAAGAGATGGTTCATCATCATGAGACTACTAGATATTAATGACTAGTGCCTAATGTCACAGGATTACATTGAGAATAAGTGAGTAAGAGGATTTACTGTGTATGGCTTCTCCATTCTCCAGTACCAAATTTCAGTTTTGAATGATTTTAAAGAAACCTCATTTTGTTCTTTATTAATTTTAACGGCATATAACATTTGTAGTTATATTTATTTAGAATTTTATAGAATTTTTCTATTCATCCCTCCCCAAGTGACTGACAATATCACTTGTAGGCTTGTATTTTCAATCAGAGAATAAATAAATTCAGAGCTTTGAACAGTCTATATTTCCTTCACACTGAAATAATAGAATAGTTATAATCTCAGGGTCTGCTCCTTCATGACTTGGGCTTGGTGGGGGAATGGTGGCAGATAGCCTTTTGCACCAAAGAGCATATTTCCAATTATTCCATAGAATAATTTGATTCTCCACATTTAAGGTCATAATTTCATCAGAGATTGCTTTCAATGAACAAAATTAGACCTATTCCCTTTTATGTTCTTCAGCTTTGAAGAGATTCTAAAAGCCATTGAGTTAAAATTTTTAAAATAAATGTTGACCAGAGTGTTTTATTAAATGTAATCTGTTAGCCACACAGAAACTTTGAAATAATCTATTAGTCAGACATAAACTAATTTTTGATTATAAATACAGTTCATACAGACAAGACAATGTAATGGTAGATTGCTGAAATCTTAATTTGAGTTGGTTTTGATATATATGTCCTAAGCTACAGGGGACTCCATAACTGGGTCAGGAAATATACAAGATGAACTTAGGTGACTTAATACTATCAAGAAAAGAAAGCAATTAAGCACTGAAAACAAAATAAACCAAAATGATGGGTGCTATGGGGAAGGGTATGTCAAAAGGAGCCAATTAAAAATTTCCAACAACCAAATCTTGTGCAATTTAAGCAACATTTATATTGATAATATTTATGTTGAATAGTAGTTGAGTAGTAAAATATCCATGAGTTTATGGTGACAGAAATAAATGAATAAACAAATGGAATCTGTCAGATTAAATAAACAAATCTCTCATAGTATAAATTCTAAATAATTCTAATTTTCCATTAATATAGATATATTTAATCAAAGATATGCAATATAATTCCCCACACAAACAGTCTTTAGATGGAGTCTGCCTAGAGTGACTTCCTTCTCAAGAATTCAGCATGGAAATGAGGAAAACTTTACAATGGAGAAATTTAATGTATGCTACCTTGTCTGGTTGATATATATGAAGTTTATCTCTATAGTCCTTCCTCCCTAAACTCCGTATCTCCAGTATAATCATAAGAAAAAATATTAGCCAACACCCTTTCCCCCAAATTGAGGGACAATCTACAAAACAGCTTACTAGAACTGCCCCAACTGCCCAGGCCATCAAAAACAAGAAAAATCTAAGAAGCTGTCATAACAAAGAAGAGAGTAAGAAGACATGAAAACTAAATGTAATGTGGTATCCTGAATGCTATCCTGAAACAGAACAAGCACATTAACTAAATCTAAGAAAATCTGAATCAAGTACAGACTTTAGTTAACAATTATGCACCGATATTGCTTTATTATTTGTGACAAAAATATCGGACTAAGATGTTATAAGACATGAACAATAAGAGAAATTGGCTATAGAGTGTATGGGAAACTGTACTATCTTTGCAACTTCTCTATTAATCTAAAAGAATTTTAAAATAAGAAGTTTGCTTTTGTACAAAAACAAAATGTCATATTCAATTTTGAATACATCCTGAATGGGATGGTTATATCCACAGCATAGTCATCAAGTATAATCCATTTTGAAAGAGGATTCCACATACTTTTCAGATGCATCAGTCTTAACCACAGGGTGCATGAAAAAAATGATGAGACAGATATCTCCAAGAGGTTGTTAACACCACAAAACGTTTCCTTAATAAATCTGCATGCAGTTTGATTGATCATTCGCAGCTCAGTAGCAACTTCAGATTTTATGATAATACAGGGGGCTATTAATTTAGTAATAAAAGCAAATCTCCTGAAATCTTAATGTTGGACAATCTTCTCATCATCTTTAGACCAACACCATGCCTTCCCAGTAAACGGCCCGTTTAGTTACTCACCCACTCCCTTGTGCCTTCCACAGTTAAATACAAATCCAGTCACCAGTTCTATTAGCATGACAGAATCAAAATCAACGTTTCAACATTTATTTGCACAATCAAAGCCTCAAATTGGAAGAACTGCAGGTTCCATATGAAACTAATATCCCCTTGAAGGAGCTGCTGGAAAGATCTGATCCAATTATAACAGAAGTCAAATTCCCAGGCTTTTCACAGTAGCTAGATTGTCCTTCAATGACAGGAGCCAAACACAACCCTTTTGCTTTGGCAATACTATCACTTGGACTGTCTGTAGTTTGCTTTGAGACATCCTGGACTGTTCAACTGCTTGAAGAGTTTGGGACTGCACTTATGAAATAGTTTTAGAAGCACTTATGAGTATTGGGACTATGAAAATAATTCTGAATTTAAAACTGGAAAGCAATTTCATTTAACCCCACAGAATTTATATTCCAGCTGTTTTTGGTAAAGTACAATAAGTCATGCAAACATAAAGACACTCCATATTGACTACTATTATTTTGAATGCAATGGGTATATGAAAAAAAATTATTACTTACCACAGACCTGTTGTTTTTGTACATCAAAAATTTCAAATTCTGTAAATTTTCCTCTGTTGATAGAACTCTATATAAAGCAGATTGAAAAGAAATTGTTGGGTAAAAACCAAGGAGGTACTCAGATATTGAGTTAAGTCATAGACACAGTTTCAGTTTTTTACCATCTTTTCAGGAATCTTTTGTTTGTTCAAATAGCCTTTTCCCTCTGGGTTCTCCTTGGTGACCAGAATATTTGTGGCTTTTAAAACCTTCTATACTTTATAGATACTTGTACTATATTATATCCATATAAATTTCTCTTAGTTGAATTGGAAAGAAACAGGAAGCATGAACTAAAGAACCAAGGTTTTATCTATAACCATGGAACTCAAGAGTCACAGGAAGTCCCAGGAGTCTCAGAAAGAGATTGACCAGTGTATGTCAGGAATCATTTTGTTTTAAAAAAATTTATTTCATTCACTAGAAGTGCTAGGGTTGCATCTTGAAGTATGCATGTGTTATTTTCATATCAAGTAAGGACATAATGGTTGAAGAAGTGAGATTTCTGAAGTTATAATTTCCTAGAATATTAACTGGGCTACTGCATTGCTGCTTTTTAATCTTGAGAAAGATATCTTTTCCTCACTTCATCTTATCAAATTTCCATTTTCAGTCAATATTTGTGAAGAAGAAATGAATTTAGTTTCCAGGATTTTATGTTGCTTCAGAAACTACAGCTACCTTCTCCCTGGCCTGTTAGCCTAAATTAAATAGTGGAAGGTGAGATTAAGTAGAGAAAACAGACATGATAAACATGGGAAGCGAGACTTCCAGTAGTGCAGAAAGGACCTGGGGCATGAATAAACAAGGCTAAAGACTTATTCAAGAGTGTCAATGGTGACGAGTTTTCATATTTCCATTGCATTCAGAGTAGCAGCAGCTGACATATGCAGTCTTTATGTTTGCATGACTTGTAGGACTTCACAAAAAGCAGCTGGAATATGACTTTTAAGAATACCCTCAGGTAGAAAATTTATTTATCTTATTATCCAACCAATTTCTATTCTGACTTTTCTCATTCTTCATTGTTTTATATTGAAGCTCTGAAAGATGGATGCTTTAAGCAAAAGTCTTTAAATTAGCTTTTGATCACTACCTTAACTTTTTCTTCCTTTGATTTAGAAATTACAAAAAAAATGCTTTTTCCCCATATATTCATCATTCAATCCATAGTTAGTTTCTTACTAATTTCAAAGCATGAATAACCTAATCTATGTAAGGCACTATACAGGGTACAAAAGATGAATAAAATTCAGACTCATTCCTGCAGTACCTGGGAATCTGTTGGCAGAGTCAGTCTCTCTCTCTCTCTCTCACACACACACACACACACGCACGCACGCACGCACGCACGCACACGCACCAAACAGAAACTATTATGATTAGCCCTGGGGTAGTAAATTTAAATGCTATGTTCTCTGAGAGATGGGGACTTGGTGGTATAAATACTCCACTGTGGTCAATTTCAAGATATTATGTGATGGCACTGAATGTAGAGTTGGGAATATAGAGATGCATGTAATTGGCTCTTACCAGCTGGATCCACTGAAGTGGAGGAAATGCAAGCTATAACACTTACTATAGGAACATAGCCTAGGTGGTCAGAGAGACATCTACATATTAGGACTGGGAAAGGCTAAGGAAGAGGGAATCCTTGAGTTGATATTTTAAGACAAGGCATCAGTCAAACGTGCAACATGCAAAAGAATATTTTCAGGAAATAGCATGCTTGCTGTGAGAAGAAATGCCTTATTCTAGAACACAGACTAGCAAAGATTTCTTCAAGAGCCAGAGTACATAGTGAGCTTTGAGGTCCAAGAGCAAAAGTTGTGGATATTAGGTAGGAACTTATATAACTACAAAATATGCCCACTTGAAAATATGACAAATACACCTGTGGGCTATTTAAAAAAAAAAAAAAAAAAAAGACAAGTGACTTGATTTGGCCCATGCTGTAGCTTGCGGAGCTCTGTCTTAAAGATGATACAGAGTACAGGCAAATTACACTAAAGCCTCCCTCCTACTGAATGGGTGTGTTTTTCTCATTCTCTTAAACCGTGTAACCAAGCCAACAAGTACACCTAATAGACTTCTGGAAATAGCATTTTATTTGGCTTGACCTCCTACTCCCTGATCCAGCAGAGCTAAGGAGTGTTAGTGAACAACATCAAGTGAATAAAATTATTTATTTTATAAGCCCCAATATACATTATGGCATCTTGTATGCTATGTGCACCTCACCAAGTCATTGAGGACAGTGGAGTTCAAAAATTATTTCAATGGCCCATGTTCATAGAGCCATCACCTTTATATAAAAGGCAGTAACAGAAACATGCAGATTCTTCAATATGACTAGCTGAGCTTGAAAACAGGGAAGGGCTTGGATGGTGCATTTGTTGGCATTAATTTCTCTTAGTCTCAAAAATCATCTTTTCCTGGCTTTAGCATTTAAAAATTATAGAAACTTTACATGTGCTACATCCTCAAAGATGTGGGCCTCTCCTTAAAACTAAAGAGAACAATTTTGTGATGCCAAAAAGTGTTCAGAAAAAGATGTTACAAGTCAAAAGGGCACAGTAGACAAAAATGGTCCCAGTAGCCGTAAATTGAACAATTTCAGCAAAAAAAGTAAATAAATCAAACCATATTGGTTTATAATGACAGTTTGAAATAATTGCATAAACAAATGAAAAGGTTAGATCTTCTTTAAAAAACAATAATTAACATTGCATAAGAAATAAGACACACGGAATAATCACCATTAGAACCCAATAATAATTGCCAACAAAATTTACCACTGGATGCTAAAGTTAAGTGGGATCAAGTATGAGGATAAATGGGGTGTTTGCATTAAATCAAAATGTCTTCTCCAAGACATTTGCAACTTTCAGCAGAGATACCTGGCACTGGCCAACCAAGACCTCAGGGTAAACATCACCAGGAAAGCATATCCACATTTTGCATTTCTTCATGTTTGTACAAATTATTATTATTATTCTATATTATATTATTATATTATATATTATATAATATATAGTATTATATATTATTATTATATATTATTCTTACCAAGATGGGTAACCTCGATCTAATGATGAGACAAAGCATCAAACAAGGCCCAGGGAGGAACATTCTATCTGACCAGTGTGTGCTCTTCACATGGGTCCAAGCCAGGAAAGGCAAAGAAATACTGATGAACTGAGAGATCTAAATAAACACAGGAAGTAATGACTAAACACAGTGCATCCTGTGGTGTCTCTTGGAATAAAGAGAGAAACACAGTGACAAACCAAACCAGTCCATCCTAAAAAATCTATGGATGAGTTAACGTATTTTATCAGTGCAAATTTCTTGGGTCTGTCAATTTTACTAGAGTCAATCAAGATATTAACTTTGGGAAATCTGGGTACAGGGTATATTAAAACTGTACAATGTTTTGCTTCTTTTATCCAAATCTAAAATGATTTCAAAATTAAAAAGTAAAAATGAGAAAGATAGGTGAAGGAAGGAAGACTAAATTAACTATTTTATTTATGGCACATTTCCCTTTGTTGGACCCTATTTGGGTTTTCCACATTTTACCTACTACAAATCAGTTAATACCATAGCTTTTTGCATAGGAGGATATATTGAACTTGAATTTGCTCGCAAAACCACTTAAAGTACAGATTTGAGCATCTAATGCACATCAATCTACATCTAGGCCAGGGGTAATTTTATAAAATTCCAGGAATTATCTAGTGAAGTTAATTATTTTCCCCATTTTTTATTCAGTGCTACTGAGGTGTTAGCACAAACTCCACAAGAACAGGGATTTTAATTTTGTTTACTGTCATAACTTTAACCTCTAACCTATTTCACAGCATAAAAACCCAAACTTAATAAATATTTTGAAATAAGTGAATGAGACTTAAAGAGATTAAACAATTTACTCGCACAGCTGGAAAATAGAAACAGCAGGTTTTTATGCTAGAAATGTCTGCACTCAGAAGACAAATTCTACCCACAGTAGTAGACAACATAGAACTTGAAATCTTAAAACAGGGGATGGTTGCAATACATTTTTGTGGCCACTGCTCATTTATACCAGTCAATCCATAAAAGACATGAGAACCAGGAAACCTAAGGAGACTGTAAGTCTGACTGCTGCAAAACTTGTTTTTTATCCATTTGCTTAAGCAATTAAAAGAGGACATATCTAGAAATTTCTTAGCAAACCAGTACTGCATGTCAGAATGATACAAAAATACATTCTGAGAAATGGCATAAAAAGTACCGCAGTGGTATGGCTTCCACTTTAAACAGTAGGAAGACATTGCTGATGGTTTTGGCTAAATTTGATTCACCTTCCATGGAGCAGTTTTGCGGAATTTTTCCCAAGTATTTGGCTGAGTTTGTTTGAATTTGTCTCAAAGGTTAAGCTTGAATAATATTTTCATTTCTTTACCACAGAACGTGACAATTAATTTAAATCACATGTCATATTTTAGCATTGTAGCACCTTTGGGACTAGATATTTTATTTCTGTGTTACTTTGGAAAAGATTCTATTGAAAACTGAGGGCCCAGATAATGCAGTTGAAAGAGCTCTGGAATGAAATTCAGAATAAACTATTCTAAGGCTGGCTCCACTGACTAGTTGTGTGTCTTCCAGCTAACAATTCAAAATGTATCTGTGACTCAGTTTCTGTACCTTTCTCAAAGGGGGACAATGATTTCTTGGCCATTGTCACAAATAAATAAATGTACATTGTTATGTCTTATAAATTTTAAATATTATATCCAAAGTTTTTTTTTAATTAAAGTAAGAACTCAGCGAAAGAATAATATTTTTAAGAGAAAGTTATTACAAATGACTTGTAAATAACTTGTGTTTGTAAATTGTGACTAAAATTTGTTTGATGTAGGGTTTCAATTTTTTAAATTAGGCTAGTCACATTTGTTCTTTCTGCACTAAATTTTTATCATCTTCTATATTTACAATATATAAACTTTCTAAAATTTTATATAATCCCATTCTCTATTAACTGTCTCTAAGTGATCCAGTTACTTACAAGTTACTAGGACTGTATCTTTAATTGGATGCCTTTTTCTTTATTTAAAGGATGCAAACCTTTAAGAATATATAAAGGGGGCTGGGGATGTGGCTCAAGCGGTAGCACGCTCGCCTGGCATGCGTGCGCCCCGGGTTCGATCCTCAGCACCACATACAAAGATGTTGTGCCCGCCGATAACTAAAAAATAAATATTAAAAAAAAATTCTCTCTCTACCTCTCTATACCTCTCTCTCTCTTTAAAAAAAAAAAAGAATATATAAAGGGCTGTTTTTGTTGTTGTTGTTTGTTTTAAAGATCTCAAATCTCCAATTATCATATTACCAGAGTTATCCTCCAAATTAATTGAGCTGTATAGAAACAAGTTGACAACATCTATTTTAAAGAAAAGAAATCAAAAAGAATAAAAGTAAAATTCAAGTTATTCAAATCAGCCATTTATCTGAAAGTTTCATAAACTCAATCTTTAAAAAGTAGCCTGTTGGCAAGAATAGTCACCACACTGGGCCTCCGATTCTAGAACTTACTCATCTTGTATGAAGTACACTTTGTAACCTTAGCCCAACACCCATCACTTCCCCCACTTCTCCAACACTGGCACCCCCTACTCTGTGCTCTACTATGCACTTGCAGCTTGCTGAGAGGGTAAATCTTAAGTGTTTTCACCACTTTAAAAAGTGACCATGTGAGGCTTAATTGGGGTGATCATTTCACAACATGTAAGTTTAACAAAACATTCAGTAGTTTTCATTTCTCCATACTCAAATTCTTAGGATTTAACAATATTAAACTAATACTCAACTTCTTAGGATTTAACAATATTAAACTAAACAACAAAGAGGATAAACTTCCTTTTGGTAAATCCATGACATTCCTTGTCCCTCAGTCTCATTGGTTTTGACTGAGAAAAACAAAACAAGACAAGAATAGATTTGTCTTCCAGCTTCAGAGTATTAGCACACCTTCAACAAAGTTCTGATCCAACAGACACAAATTCAATGGCAATTTCAAAGGCAGGTGACTGCAGCCATCTCCCACTCTTCCTGCCCCAGTTCTTGAGATATCTGAGATTTTCAGTGTTGAAGGTACAGGCTTCTCTTTCAAACTTCCTAGGAATTCCCTCCCATCTGGACAATCCTACCATCTCAGGAACTTTCAACTGAAATTTTCCCTTACCAGCTCCTGGATCACTGACCATACCCACACCAAATGTGTTTTCCCAGTCCTCAGAAATAAAAAGTGAAAGGGAGTTCTTTCTTTCAATAGCAGCTAGAAACTATGCCTTAACATTCATGCCTTAAACATTTTTGCTTTTACTTTCCAAATGATCTGGTTTGACAAATCCAGTGATAGTAAACAACACAGCATTCCAGAAGGGAGACGGAAAACCTAGACAACTAATAGTACCATGAAGACTATGAACTGGGACCTGTTGTCTAGCCCAAATAATACTCCTCAGATGGAGAATCTCTTACACTTAAGTACCTAGTACATTGGGATATACACTACTATTATTTAAGTAGGTATTTTACTTCTTCTCCTTTCCATGGCTTCATAGATAACAAATGGAAGTCTATAATCATATCTAGAGTTCAAGGCTCTGACAGAAAGTTAGAACTCAGAATGAAAGCATTAAATAAATTTTCAAACTTGTAGGTAGATATTATTGTTACCATAATTTTAAGCAGAAAATAGTCAAGGCCCAGTGTGGCTAACTAATTTAAGCAGAATCCACAATTTTACATTCTGGTTCTGGCATTAAAACTACCTTTTTCCCCCCAAAGCATCTGATCTTCATCTCTGTACTATGGGCCTCTATAAAGCTGAACTTTATGTTTTTTTTTTTTTTAAATTAAATTCCTTATTTCTGGGAATGTATTTTTGCCTTGAATTTGAAACAAACCATTGATATTGGATTGTCCTCTAACTTTACATTACATATATAATATATATATACACACTAATATATATACACATAGATAGATATATGCAATATGTGTGTATATGTGTATATTTTCTCTAGTTATGTCATTAGGTTGGGAATCAGATTTTGATGTTCAATAAAGAGGTGAGTTAATTTTTAAATCTCTTCACAGGCAAATGTTTAAGAGAAAATCTCCTATTAAAACTGTATTCTTGAAGTCCAGATGTATCTGATAGTATGTAGATTGTCCTCAAAGTTGCATCAGGTAGGGCTACTGTATTTGAGGAAGAGGATGTGATTGTTTTCTTCTTTCTTCCACCACCTAGCATTTCTACTTTTGTTAACTGTACTTATGCTTCCTCAAGGGTTATGTGAGAAGGGAGGACGTTTCTTAATTATTCTCATAAGCTGGAGTTCTTAAGGGAAACTTCCTGTAAGAAATTTCCCTTGGCTCTCTATCCTATTTGTGCCCAAATGTGCTCAGGTAAATGACCCTGGAGGACTTTGTTCCTGGCCTAGTTCAAAATGGACATAGCTCTTGGACAAGATGAGATCAAAGGCAGAGTTTCAGGGTCTGTGGTAGCCGCTCTCATACCTGAATATACAGTGTTCACTCTCTTCTTTGTCAAACACCATAATCCTCCCATTTTCCAAGTACCAGCTTCAGATCCATTTAGATTCCTTCTGAGAAGCTGCTGTGCCCCTTCCCGCTCTCCTGACCATGCAAATGAAACAGACTGAAGATGCCAGGTATCTGGATAGGTTCCCTGGATCCTGAGGCCTCCATCTCCATCTCCCTAGTCATATTTGATTTCTCTGCCATCAGCGTCCCACCATCAGAAGCTATCATCTACCTTCTAGGACTTTCCCTTAGGCGTAGACTGCCCATAGAGGTTGTCCTAAATACACATGCAAGACCACAGAATTAAGCATTTTACATTTTTACATATTGTGCATAGCCTAATGACTCCTACTTATCAATCCTTTCCTCAATGGCATATCACTAGGTGCTGGGTTCTCTGTAATGAAATAAATTATTAAATACCTGACTCTCACTGTTTTCTGTGTTGTGCCTGAGGCTGTTGCTGAGACCTATAAACAAGGAAGGGAGAGGAGAAGGTGGTATATACAAGAAGCATATGTCTGATGTAAATTTATAGTTATACAATAAGGGGGAAAGTTTCTGTTGTTTGCACTTATTTATAAATTTGAGTTATATGAGAAGTTTGTGTAATAAAAATCTGTTAAGAATGGTTGAATTTTCATATTAATTGGTGTTATGACCACCCGAAATTCTAATACATCTGAGGGATGTTGGAATCACCACATTCTCTTAAGTCACACAAACTCCCTTTGTAAATGTCCTTACCCAATAAATTGATTTATACACTCATTTTTTTTTATAAATCATTCTAAGCTAAACTAAAGGCAAGCCTTGTTGAAAGTATCACAAGCTCAGTCTGTAAGATTTTACTGTGTTCCTAAATCCTATTTCCCATCTCTAAGTATTCTTCTTTATGCAACTGTACAGTTTGATGGCCTCTGTGATATTAGCCTGTGACATTTTCAGGAAAAAAAAAAAATTCCCACTCCATTTTTTACAGACTTAAGGAGACACAATCCAGTTTTACCTTTTGCCTTCTTTACAATACACAGAGAAATCTTCCAAGTTCTATCCAGAAAATGTTTACTGCATATTTCCAATTCAAATGGAAATAGCTTTCACTTTTGATCTTGCAGGGAAACCTAGGCAAGCGATGAAGTATAATACTTTCTTTGTGTTGGCCTAGACGGCACGACTTGCAGAGGATGTTTGAGCAGTGGAGCTAAGAGACGAGAAGAGTCATTCCAGCCACATGTTTAAAAGAACAGGCAGCAAAAAAATGGCTTAAGTCAATTATAACCCTCCTTTCAGAACCATCTTGTGGGATGGACACTACTATTATCCAGATATTTCTAACAGTCAGCCAACTCTCCTCTTAACTGGCTATGTTTTTGAAATCTACTTACTCTTGAGACTGACCATAAAATCAACACACTGACAAAGCAACAGTTTAAAATTCCAAACATGCACAAAACCCAGAACCGTAATTACCTCAACTCTAAGCCCATTGGGGAAGTGAAGCATGTCTCCTCTTATGCTTTACTCAGTTCTGGGGAACGCTGTCAGTACTTCACAAATGCCAAATAAATCCTCAACGCACCAATCCTCAGAATGGAGAGCCAATGTTCACGTGGGCAGAAGGCAAGACAGAAAGTGAGCTATCTTCAAAGAGTGTGCTCATAACAGACTCAGTGTTCACTATGTGTTGAGTTTGGCCATTTTAGCTGGGGCCATGCAGAGAGAGAGAGAGAGGGACTACTGCTACACATGAGCGTGGTCTTCCAAAGAGTGGTTGGTTCACACAAGCTGGGCTGGGATGCCAGTCTAAACCCACCCTGAGAGACAGCTGCCTGGTTTTAACTACTAAGACCATTGAAGACTTGTAGATCTACAGCCATCTAAAGCCCATTTCTAAGGAGAAGATTGCAGACAAGTCAGTTTTTAATTTTCCCCAACAATTTCAGAAAGAAGAAATTCTTTAATACTGAATAGAACCGATAAATTGTTTTTTTTAAATAGGTCTTTATGCTAGAGACATTATTCTGAATGTTATAAAACAAATTGGAGTTAAGAATTAAAATATCATCAATTATGTAGAGCAGTAATCAAAACAGCCATTGGGTCGGTTAGCTTGCAGTGAAGTAATACCATTTAAGTGATATTAAATGATGTTACAATTCACACAATTCATAATATATATAATTTATTTCAATGAATATGTATAAATTTCATACTATGCAATAAGCACTATGCTAAAGGCAATGTGTATATTATGCAAAGAAAAATGTGACTTTATCCTTATGGAACTTCCAATGTAGCAGAGAAGACAGACATTAATTATTAAACAAGGTGTTAGAGAATTGCTCATTTCAAAAATGATTTCTTAAAGTCCTAAAAAAAAAGTTATGTTTTAAAAGTTTTTTTTTTTTTTTCTGTGCCACGTTTTCCTAGACATGTTTCAAAGGCAGCCTTGTTTAGGTCCCTGGTGACTTGGAAGTAGTGGCCTACCTTCCTTATCATTTCTTAAATGAAAATGCAGCAATAGGTAGAAACTGCTATGTTACCAAGGTAAAAAACATATGGCAAGTCCACTGGCCACAGAAATTTGGCTTCTGGGGCAGGATTTGCTCAAAAACAAGTGGCTGGATCTTGGTTTTAAGAACTCTTTACCTCTGCCCTAGGATCAAGGTTACAGAAAGCAGCTCACTACCAATTGTTTCCTAGCAGCCTGCCCAGACAGGATGCTAATAAGCTCAGCACTGAGCTTGCCATTTTGGAGTTACTTGCAGAAGTAAATTTTCAAATGGATTCATTGTGATAGATGTAACTTAATGATTTCAGCTGACAGATATCAGTTTAAAAACCTTGGAGACACAGGCTACAAATTTATGATGATGCCTTAATTTTTTCTAAGGTAACTTAAAGAACAGGAAAAAAATTCATTCGTTACTTACTGTGGAAGCCTATATGAGAATCAGAATCAGAATTTTCTCATGAGATTCTATATTTTAAATGTTAAAATGAAAAACAGTTGCTTTCAAAAGTTGGTCTTATTTTGAACATAATACTGAAATTTTAATCAATTATATTTTCAATTACAATTGTAGTAAATAATGATATTCAGCTTTTTGGTGGTCCATTTATAATCACATTTATATGTGGGTCTATATTTGTAGGTAGTATGTTTGAACAGATCAATGGATTTAAAATTTGTATATGGTAAGCAATTGTCTAATAGTAACACATAATAAGTTCTGGTGTAGCTGCTCTAAACATTAAAAACCTTGGAATAAGAATGTGCTACATAATAAACAAAGTGTTGCCATTTTCTACAGTCACTCACACAAAGAGTTTTGATTCATTGCAGATTCTGAATTACTGAGAAAAATGGCAGTTAATTACCCCTAACACCTATGCAGAAACACCTGGGGCAAAGAAAAAAAAAATAAAATCAGCACTGTGACTGACTTAAATATATCATTTAAGTTCAATAGAATTGACTATCATAAGTCAAACTCAGGTTATAGAGAATTTCTTTTGTATGTTAAAATGTCTTTATTTGATCCATCACCTCCTTAATGCACCCTGACTTTTATTGATGTGGTTTCTGAATGAGGTTCACTGCCAAAACCCGAATTGTCTTTCCAACAGTTTTTGAATAAGCCAGAATGTGTCATAATCCCTTCTATGATTACACAATGGTTTTTCATTGTATTCTAATAAATTTATATAATATTCAGCCTATTTTTGCTTCCTGTCCCCTGGGGTACATAGTTTTTGAGAGAAAAATAATTTCTTGTAACCCTTGGTTTGCAAATACAATGTTTGAAAATATTTGAGGTATACATTAATCTTAAACAACCATAAGGGACTTGAATGAACAGCAGGCTATGAATTACTTAGTACAGCTTTCTACATCTATGGGAAATTCTGATACAGCATCGTCTTGTTATTTTAGAGGCATACATTCATGAGGTTCTCCATATGGATGCCTGGAGTGTAGACCTCTTATGCAACACCATGATAGGTTCTGGGGAAAGAACTGTGACAAAAGATGATATGTGAAGTTTACATCTTACTTTTCCTTCTAGAGAATGTGTAGATCACTGTAATAATCTTAGTTCTGTAGGGAATTAGCTAAATTTGGAGGATAAGGTATGCACATGCCTTCACAAACTTGGGAAGGCACAGCAAATGTTCATGATTTTTGTCATTCTCTACGGGTAGAAAAACGGTAGATTGTATAAGAAGCTTAACATACATAGCTTTTACTGAACAATCGCTGGAACACTATTTTAATCAGGCCGTTCTTTTATATGTATGTGCATGTACATATGCACAAAAATATACATTTTTTTTTAAACTTTTAGTACATTTGCCAAGTTATGCAGCCATCACCACAATCTCATTTGAGACCGTTTCTGTGACCCTAATAAGATCCCCTGTGCCTGTTTACAGTTAATTCCCATTCCCACCCACTACCCCAGGCAATCACTGATCTACTTTCTGTCTCTCTAAATTTGATTTTTCTAGACATTTCATATAAATGGAATAATAGTACAAAATGTGGTCTTTTTGTATCTGGTTAAACCATTCTTTTAAAACATAGCTTTTAAATTCTTACTAAATTAGATTATTGTACAATTCACTCATGTACCTTATAACTCTAGGAACTCTTATTAGGCATAATTGGAAGACTCAGAGCTTCAAGTTTACATATTAAGAAACAAAACAGTCCAGAAAGATCTTTTGTTTGGATGACCAATTCATGGAAACTAGAGATAAACACAGTTGTTGCTGTGTATATTTATAAAGTGATTTAGTATCTCAACAATTTTCATGTGGTAACCAATGAATTATGCTTTTTTACAACCAATTCATTGTTGACTTCCGTCCCAGAATTCAATGAAATATTTTAGTATAACTTGGGAAGGGAAATCTGAAAAATCTTGTTTTATCTTTCATGAGATTTAGTGCATGGTTTTGGTTTTGCATATGGATGATTTGCCACTAGATTCATTTTGTTCCCATTCAATTCATGGTACTCCTGTCCATTTTATTCCACTTCAATTCATAATCACATCCAGCCTGTCAGAATGGTCAGGGAAAACAAAACAAAACAAGGCAAATACATAGATTTTTCTATTGAACACAAGATTTTTTCACACTATTTTTTCCTAATTCCTTTTTTTTTTTTTGTAAGAAAGCAATAAAAAAAACCACATGAGGTTTTTATTGGTGAAATGGCCTGAAGAGCAGCAAGAGAAGCTAGTGTAACTATTTTTTTTAACCACATAAAGCACTATACAAGGAAACCTAGCATAAATAAGGAATTCCAAATTAAAAAGGTTACAGGAGAAAACAAAACCAAATCCATATAATTTGCATTATAAAAAGAATGTCGATGAATTTATTAATATGGTTACTGCTTTTGAAGTAGTTAGGAGATATATTAAATTTATAGGGTGGACAAATTCATGCCTAGTAATATCTGTAATAATGAAGATAACAATAAGACATAGGGAATTATAAGCATTATAGTATTATCCAATTATATCTAAATGATCAGAGAAATAGTTGTTTTCGAAAAAACCATGGGCAGCATAGGCCAAAAATCTACTAAAGTACTCAATAGAGGTAGCTTTTGTAAAGACCAAATGAAACTTGGAATTTTTTACATTAAAACTCAAACAAACAGAACAACAACAAAAAACTTCAGTCCTAGTCCAGTTTGCATGACTTCTACTATAGATGTAATTGTCCTGGGTCCTCCCAGTACCAGCAGCTGTCTTTATTGCTAATTGCTGGTGAGCAGTGGTGAAGTCACATTAGACTGGAGCTGACCACTCTGCTTCTCCGTTGGTTATGGCACCTTGACACCTCTCCTCCAAAACCTCAGATTTGCTGAAATGAGTACTCAACCCAGTTGGGAAACTACAGAACTGTTTATCTGATTGTTCTAAGAAGCCAGATTGGCTACATGTGAACTTGTATAGTCACAGAAGCATACACCTTCCATTTGGAAGAAGGCATGAAAAGTTCTCTTTGAAACAGACCATTTTGGTTGCTCTCCTTTGTGTGATAAAGAAATGAAGTACCCGGCACTTTGAAAACCCCCAACTTCACAATGGTCAGACGTTTCATCTTAGGCTTGAACCTGTGATGAAAACAGTGTTCCAACCTTCCCTGTTGTCCCACCCAGAAAATAAAAGAAAGTGAAATATTAGAGAGCCCATAAGGAGAAGAATAGAAGAATAAGAACTCACACCAATCCCATATTAAATTTGTACATTAACATAGGTACCTGTGATGTGTGGAACAAATATTCAACCAAATGTTGCACAAAGAAAGCCCAGCTTAATCCTTTACTCCCCAAGGAGTGGCTAACTTCTCCAAGTTGTTCCTCCAAACTAGAGATCCAATGCAGCTGGAGATGCAGAAAGCAAATCCATGCTTTGACTTGAAACTACAGCTATCTAGTAACCTTAATTGAGAAAACTTAACTATCAAGAAAGTTCTTCCAGAAACTCAACTTTAAAACCACTATCTTTCAGGTCTGAATGCCAAAGGGCAAGTGGCTATTTAGAAGGTATGTAAAATTTCTTTAGGGAGGGGGCAGAAACAACTCAGCTGTGCTCTTTCACAGCCTGCCTCTTGGCTGACTTACTCTCTATTTCAAACATCAGACTTTTCACAAGCTTCATTACATACCCTATAAGACATTTTAGGAAAATGTGTTTTCACAAAATATTTTCTGACTTTCATTCCAAAGATGTGGAAACAGATAACACCCAAGTCAGTTTGCAAACTCCCCTGCAGTTATTAACAATTTTCATGGTGCATCAAATTTTCCAAGAATGACAGGTAGTTTTGCCCTAACTTATCTTCGATGTCCTCTCTTTCTCAATGTTTTTTCTTTCACTGAGGATTTGTTTAAAATCCACAAATAGTGGATTAAAAAAAAGTACCAGGCTTGCACGTTTTAATAAATGTCATCAAAATAATAGCTATATAATCATATCACAAAAAAGTTTGATAAGCAGAAAAGGAAAATATTCATAAAACACAGCCCCCAAATAGCAGCTACCATTACTTTGTAGTGTTCTCTCCTTTTCATATGCATATTTAGAAACATCTATAACTACAACATGCACAAAATTTTTATCCCCTAATTTTAGTTCATAAGTTTTCCATGTTGGTATATGATAATCGTAACCATCACTTTAGTGGTTGACTACTATGCACATGGCTGATGTATTATAATTTAATTAACCATTGTTATCAAATGTTTTTGTGTTTTCAATTTTTAGCAATTTCAAATTCTGCTTTGCTAAATATTTTTGCTACTTCCTTGTGATAAAGCAGACCAGGGATTACCGGATTATGGTATGTTTGTATAGATATCTTGTAAAATTGGTTCCCCAAATCATGCTCTTCATTAATACCATGAACAGCAAATGAAACATCCAAGTTTACTAGAGTTGTTTAGTAGTATTTATTTTTATAATCAAATTGATGTAAAACTATGCTCAAAGATATCATTATTTACACTTTCTTAACTACTAATGAAATAAAACATGTTTCTAAAATGTTATGTATTATTCCCTTTTGTGACGAAACCAGAACCACTTTCCTTGTTATTTGTAGACAATACAAAGCAACTTACTATTTTATTTCAACTAAGTTGCAAATTGGTTGGATATTAATTAAATTATTAATTATAATTAATATCGACTGATTTAATTAATATCCAGCTAATAATTAAAACTCTTTTTGGATTAGACTTTGAAGTAATTAGTCCTCTTTTCTTTTATACAAGGTAAAGAACTATCTTTGAGGGATTCTTTACTTTCAGTTTCATAAAAAATATAGGCTAAAAATAACAGCAGAATAAAAGACATTGGAAAAAGCTCAGGATGATGGCCATGTACACATTGGGGGCCAGGTATATACTCCAGTTAACTGGACTGGGGCAAAACAATCTGACACAACTAATTTCACCAAAACACATATCTAAAAGATGGAAAGTGTTCAAACAGGCTAAATTCACATTCAAAGGGCTAATTGATAGTCGCCTCTCTGTTTTGCTTTTCAGTTGTGTATAAGTTTCAGTGTGAAATCAAGGAAGAAAACATCAGCTGACTTGAACATAAATGATAACTTGGCATCTTTAGAGGAAGGCCATTGTCACAAGAGTGTGGAGTTTCCTAAAAATACCTCAGAAATCCATGATTAGGAAGGAATTACAGAACTTCAATAGCACAACAAAATTTCTGGTCAAGTATTAAAGGGTAGTGTATACCCTTCTTCATAAATTTTAATTTGCTCATTATTCTCTTTGGAAAATACACATAATTCATAATAAACTAAGTAACCAGCTTATTAGACTTTGGCCTCAGGAACTGGAGCCAAAATATAATCCTGAGCATTCAGGAGGCCCCCTTTTCAAAACCTGAAATACTAAACAAGTCTAAAAAAACTCCAGTCTAAATGAGCAGTTGGTAAAGCCATCAGCCTTGCACATTGGAACAAGCAACCAACATATGCAACGACCTTAGCATTTCTCCTTTGATTTATAGCAGTCTTGGAAAGGAGCTTAACAAGGTGGCATGGAGCTTCAAGAGCAGTTGCAGTCAATTTATTGTCTAAGTTGTTAAAGATGTTAATTAGATTAGGAATTTGCTGAGGCTCTTTTATTCCTTGCAGAAAGAAGAGTGTTTCTCGTGTTTCGCTTTGAAATTCAGCTTTGTGGCATAAAAACACAGGAAAGAAGAAATCCTACACTCAAGGAAATTGTAGGGTCCCATTGAATTCCATAAAATTGTAAAAATTCCAATAATAACAGTTACAAAAGAGCCAAGAAAGTACCAGACCTGTTTTTAAAAATAATATTCTCTTAATGATTCCTGCATTGTTTGATGTATATAAGACAAGAAGTAAGCGGATCATGGATGGTATATCTAGGAGACCTGGGCTCAAGGAATGGAAATCATATCAGGCAGCAAATCTAAGCATGCACTGAGACAAAACAAAGTTTCTGGAAAAACAACAGGCAGGGTCTTTTTTTTTTTTTTTTTTTTTTTAATTCCAGTACAATAAACATCACTCCGTATGTCATTTTAATACCCTGTACAAATGTTTTAATAGTGAGCTGTTGTACAGGCATTGGAAACGTTATTAGATACTTTGCTTTTTAACACAATTTCTTTGCAATAGTTTATTCCAGAAATATGTTTTGTCTTAAATTTAATTAACAAAAGAAAACATAAAATAGTCCAGCAAATTACTTATTCACCTCAAAAAACAACATGAAAACTCTCAGAAATATGCCCAGTAAAAATTAAAAAACAAGAGTCCTTTTCAATTAATGAGGTGTAGGGGACAAGTAGAACATTAGGAATAATTATTTAATAGTAACATCAGTAAATAGTTACCAAATTTGCCAATATCCATGGTTGCAAGCAATTTCCTAAAATTATTTTAGATAAAGCTAAAACAGAGATATGCATTTGCTTACTTATAAAAGTAGCATTTAAAAAGAAAAGCCATCATAAGGCAAAAGCAAACTTAAGTATTTTAAATATGTAAAATAAATAGTTGCAAACTCAAAGGAACTTAATTAAGTTGGGCACTTATTCAAAGATGAGAGTTTTGAAAACCAAATCCACTTATTTTACTTATAAGAGTAAGTGATACTTTTGGAGAAAGTATCAGACTTTGTGAACCAGGTTTTTAGCCTGCACAGAGGAATCTTTGGTCATTTATAAGCAGAGTGAGCCCTTATACTCCATGACCTTAAATCTTTCACCTCCACCATCTCTGGGGCACATCATGGAAGGGGATAGGGTAAAGCTGAGAATTAGTAGGTTTCAGAGTGGTCCAGAATACTGGGATGGGGTTAAATCTGCTTTCATCTGTGGCTCTTTTTAAAATATCTAAAACCTATTTAAATAGCTCCAAAGCAGTGGCTCCTGTAAAGTAAAATGAAAATATTTTCCCAGTAACCCCACCCAGTATATGGTACTATAGACTGAATATTTGTTTCCCTCAAAAATTCATGTTGAAATCTAACCCTCATTGTAGTTATAGTTGGAGATGGCACATTTAAGGAATTAAGGTTAAATAAGATTGCAAGGGAGAGTTCCTAATCTAATAGGATTTGTGACCCTTTAGTAGGCAAGAGAGCTCATACTTCCTGTGCATATACATAGACGCAGTGAGGACGTGGCAATCTACAAGCCAAGAAGAGAGTTGTCCCCAGAAACTGAATTGACTAGCATCTTGAGCACGGGTTTCTAGCCTTTATAGCTGTGAAAACGTAAGTTTCTGTTGTTTAAGCCACCCAGTCTGTGGCATTTTGTTATAGTCACCTGTGCAGACCAATACAGATGGTATGTGTGAAGGACACTGGCACAGCAAACTTATGGATTTTTCTGTATTTTACTTAAAGATTGTGATACTTGTATGGGGAGCTTGCCAGTGAAAAATGCACGTTTTCTCCATGTCTGGCTGTTACTTGGTACTTGGGGGGATATTCCAGAACGGCTACAATTTTAGACTTAAACCTAGAGTACCATTCAAAATCTTATCACAATTTCTTATCTGTGTTATTCTCTTCTGCTTCTTTATTTTCACCTTTTGACCTCTGGAGCTCAGGAAAAATTTCTATGTTCTTTATTATTGCCTTGAATAAATGTTCAACAAGGCAACATATTTGAATAAAATTTTTCATGCTTGCTGGTAATCTTTATACCTATAAGGCATCAAGAGATTGTATTATTCTCATTGAAAACCATAACATTTTTCCTCATTAGTACATTGTATTACATATTAGTACATTTGATAATTTTTATATTGCACATTTTTGTAATTGTTCTTATTTCAGTATAAATAATATAATTCTGAATTTAAGATCCATATGTGTAGCCATTATAATCATCTTTAAAATGCTTTGTAGATATAAACTAAAAAGCTCAGATTACATATCTGTCTCAAGCATTTGGACTGTTGTCATTCGAAAATAAATATATATTTAGTATGTCTTTTTATTTACTTGTAACTAAATTTGAAAATTAGAGGTTAAAGCTATTCAGGATGCAGGAATAAAATTAACTCTACTCTTTAAAAATATCTATACATATTTAGTTTCATATCCATTTCTCATGGTAAGTTTAGGGAAACTTGTTAGAAATTGGATGGTCTTGTAGGATAGTATGATCATGGCTGTTATGTTTTTCAAACTTTTTGATGAAAGAAGAAAACATTTCTCTTTGTATGTTTGGGAACATCTGATCACCATCAAAAGGAAAAATGTCTGAGTCATAACTTTAACTGCATTGCTTGTTCAATACTGTGTACCATTGCAGATTATTTGGACTTTAATAGTTTGAATATACTTCATTTTCCCAACTGGATTTTATGTTCCCCGAGGGCAGAAACCACAAATTTATGGTTCTCAGTTTTAGCCAAATATTCTATTTTGCTCAGCTCTTCTTTTACTTTTCTTGGTTAATCTCTACCCCCTCCCCCGCCCCTGTCTCATTCCCCTCTAGAAAGATGACATTATTTCTCCAATCTCAAATCCTCTGTTCATGCTTGCCTTAACTTCACTCTTAGATGATATTTTGTCTCCTACTTCACAGAAAGAAATTAGAGGATATTAAATAAGAACTCCTTAGACCACTTTCTAGTCTTCACCGTAAAGATCAAAGAAAAAAACAGAAGAGAAAGTTAAATGTGCTGGAAAAATACTAACAATCATAAAATAGCTCAGAATAAGTGCCAATAAAGAAGAATTCTTAAAAGACTACCCAAATGAAAACAAATTACATAAAGAAATAGATAATGCAAGATAAAATAATAGGTATATCATAAAAACCTAGGATTATAAAATATACATATTTCTGAAGAACTATGCAAATAGATTAGAAACAACAATCTATTGTGTGGGTAAAAAATTTTTTTCTGATCACAAAAAAAAAAAGCCAATTGGGAGCCCTAGAGATTGCAAAAATAGTTCAAGAAAAATCAGTGTATTGAATTCAACAGTGTGCGCACACACGTACACACACACGTACACACACACACACACACACACACACACACACAAACATCCCAGAAAATCAAATTGTTAAGTTTCAAGATTAAAGAATTCTTCAAGCATTCAAAAGGTAGAATAAAGGTTACTTTCAAAGTAAAATCGAATCAGCCTCATATTTCTCCTTTGTGACAATAAACACTCCATAATTCAAGAGAAAAAACATCTTCAAAGGTTTGACAGAGGGGAGAATTATGGCCCAATGATTTTATTGTAATATAAAGATATTCTCAGATTTACAAGGTTTTGGAAATTACATCAATGTAGTCCTTTTTCTTTCCAAAGTTTTCTATGTGGTGAGATGACTCAAGCAAGTGTGAAACCCTAGCATTGGGGAGTCACAGTAGAAATGGATTGACAGTGAAATCTAAAACAAGTTAAAGATCAGAAATAAGGTAACAGAGAAAATACTTTTCTTAACACTCACTATATCATCATAACAGAGTAGAAAGGGTAAAATAAAAATATTAATGGACTGGAGGGAGGATGAAAGTAGGAAAGAGAATGAATCAGACATAATTTTCCCATGTTCATATACGACTACACGATCAGTGAAACTCCACGTCACGTACAACCACAAGAATGAGACCCTCATGAGAATGAGTTATACTCCTTTTATGTACAATATGTCAAAATATACTCTACTGTCATATACGTCTTAAAAACCCAAATATTTATATTGGATAGTTTAGTAGACACGTTTGATTTTAAATACTAGGTTAAATAAATGAATATAAAGAGATAAAAATATAGGCCAAAATCATGATAGTGTTTGTAAGCTTTTGCTTACAAAAATTGGCTAATAAATGTTTCATTTTTAATTTAATGATTATATGTAATTGGAGGTTATATACATTTGCATATATTGATGTTATCATTAACGTACTTAATATCACTACATGTTTCTGACAGATCAGTGCAAACAGTAAATAAAGCAATCCAGTCCATAACAGCAAAAGAAAAAGATAAATAGCAATTTGAATAACCTTTTAGCGATTGAATTCATTGTATTCTTGTAGTTCTTATTGACATCTTACTTAGAAGTTTGTACTCTCCTCTCTTTGGTAGCTGTTTCTCAGCCTGTTTTTCCAACCTTGCTTTTTATATTCAGCTATTAGATAATGAAAGTCCCAGTCTACTGGGGCTATTACAACAAAATATTGTAGAGTGGGTGACTTGTAAATAATAGAAATTTCTTACAGTGATACAGTCTGGAATGGCCAACATCAAGGCAGATTTGCTACCTGGCAAATGCTCCTCTGGTTCATAGATGGCACTTTCTTGTATCCTCAGAGATGAAAGGGAACAACTACTTCTCTGGATTCTTTTTCATAAGAGTGTCAATTCCCTTCATGAGATCTCTACCCTTAGACCTAATTGCCTCCTAACAAGGCTCACTTCCAAATACCATAACTTTGGGGTTAATATTTTAACATATGAATCTTGGCAGAAGCAAATACTCGGATCATAGCATTAGAGAATTTCAAGTCCTGGTCCAATCCCACCTCCACTTTTTAAATCTCAATTGTCATCTCTTCTTTAAAAAGATTATTTCTTTCTACTTCCTGTGTCTGTCAATGACTTCTGTTTTTATTTCTACTGATGTACAAATCTATCTACACAACATTTTATCTTAAAACTGTACCTAGGCCCTTCAAACTCAACGTGATACAAACAGTTACACTGGGGACCTTCTATCCTATATCCCCAATCAGGATTCTCCTTTGACATTCCTAATCTCAATAAAAGTCATCACCACACCTTCAGTAGCCCAAGTCATAATTTAGGACTGATTTTGGACTCTCTTTTCCAACGCAGTCCTTCTACCCCATCAATTCCAATTAGTCTTGTTGAGTCATCCCAGTTCATCTAAAGACCCTCTATCCAGTCTCCCTTGCCTATCTATATTTTTCTCTTCTCTGTTGAAATTTTTAAAAAGGCAAATATCAGCATGTCATTCTTGTTTAAATCCTTTGTTCTTTTTAGAAAGAATCACCATTTGTCTCTACGTATACCTATATCTTGGCATAATTATTAATAGTCCCTTCTCGAAAATATCCCAGCTTGTGTGAAACTGTGTGATCACTGCCCTTATAAGGGCTTTCTGACCTGCTCTCTCCTCTGCTCTTCAGAGACACTACATGCTACTCTCTACCTTGACCTCTACATACAGCAGCAATATATTCTCTATCTTGTTTTCTCTCCTACCCATTTTTTTTTTTTTTTTGGTTCTGTTTTGTTTTGTTGCCTCTGGTCAGTTACCTTTCAAAAACAAAACATTTCATTTCATGTTTCATTTAGTGACTCTTATACACCTTCCATATTTTAGGGAAAACATCACTTTGCCTTAATTTTCCTGTAGCCCTTAAACTAAGTCAAGAGTTCCAGTTATGTTTTCCAAAACACATATTACCTCCCTATCCTAACACTTAGAACAGTTTATTGCAATTGGTTGTTTTTGCCTGTATTCCTCAGTGGACTATAAAAGACATCAGGACTGGTCTATCTTGTTCGTCATTTTATCCCCAGTTCTCAAGCCGTCACCAACAGTTAATAAATATTCCAAAAAGTCATAAAAATCTAAGTACATTCTTGAGTGTCATAAAAGAATTAAAAGAATACCAGTCATAACAACTTAGATCATCTTTCAAAACTCTTACAAGTGATTCTCCCTACCCCTTATTGGCACAGAGTATTTTAGCTAAAAATTAATTCTGTAGCATTTGAAGAAGGATATTTGTTTAAAGAAAGAGCAACATATTATGTGTTTGGACCATGCCAAAAATGCTGCCTCTTACTAGTGTTATCCCTAGAGCTAAGTCTCTCCCCTAAGGTAAGTCTGCTTTTGCAGTAGACCCTAAATCTCAAAAGGCTTGAAAAGAAGCCTTTCTGCTGCTTCCTACTTCTCTTCTCAGCAAATGCAGCTGCCTGGCGTTGGCAACCTGGCCAGCTCCACATTCTTCACCTCTTCCCTTTGGCTCCTAGGCAGCTGTAGGTGTTTTTCTCCCAGGACTCCCTTTCATCCCCTCCCTTTCCAGGCTCTCCCTTCCCATACTCTGTTTTTGTGAACCATCACAAGGCAAAAGTGCTTTGTGGAGATTTGTGCACTTGTCCATTGGCTGGGCTTCCAAGGCACATGCAAACTCCCCAAGCTTGTAGTTGGAGAGGCTAATTACAGCCACCGAGTAGCTCTGAAGCCCTTTCCTCCTCCGTGTCCCAATCTAGTCCCTCCTCTGGTTCAGGTTTCAGAGTGATATTTCACTCCCCTGCCCTTTTGTTCTGTGGCTAGGGTGTTAAGTGTGGATGAGATAATTTTTGGAGTAGATCCAAAGAGTGCTTTAAAAATTTAATGTATGAGGGTAACGAATAATGATCTCACACTGTGTATGACCCAGTACTTGAGTGTGTCATGTTACTGAATTACCCTTAGGTAACCATGGCTGTGTCTGGGTGGTCACTGGTAGAGAAGGAAGGGTGAAGATTGTCTCTGAGTATGTGGGTGGTGGGAGATGAGGGGAAAGAGAGGTGGCCTGCTGCATCACTCCCAGTGTATTCATAATTTTAATTGGCCTATCACTTACCTAACTTGTGGAAGCCTTTCATTTTATACATGTGTATTTCACTGTTCCTCAACTGCTAGAATTCCTATTAAAAGTCTAGCATTGGTTTAGTACCTGTGTGGCTTTTAAAACATAAAAGATTATAAAATTTCCAATATTTTTCAAGCTTATTCAAATATCTGCAATGTTCATTTGGTAAGGAATTCCATTAATAATTCATTATTACCTTAAATGGAGCATATATATAAGATGGACTCTTTTAGGGGAAAACCACGATACTGAAAAGCGTAGTTAATTTGATCGAAAGGCTCTATAACAATGGAAGATTTCTCCACTTGCCAAATGGTTCTGCAGGTCCAGGGGATTAGGGAAGGTATGAAGAAAGAACGTAAAATAAAGTGTTTTCATAGCTCAAAAGTGCACATGGAATCCTCAAAATATAGAACCTCAAATTTTCTTGACATGACACCAGAAATCACTAAGTCCCTTAACATTGGATTTGAGCATATACTCCTGCACAGGTAAATATAATTGAAAGAAAACATTCATAGCTGTACACAGGTAAAGGCCAAACTCAGGAATTTTCAATCTTGTCTAGTGTACAATGATCATTAACAAAGTTAAGTTTTGAGTATCTACTCTGACACAGACAGGACCTTAATAATAGCACATGGTTCTTTAAAAGAGTTTGCTTTCTTGTGTGGGTAATGGACAAGTAGTGATGTTCCCGTAGGACATGCATATGTAATATTAGGCATAGTTATGAACACTTATAGGAGGAGATAAGAAATATAGTAAAACTACTCTGGGTGTTCAGGGAGGGTTTCATGTTTGAGGAGAATCATGAGCAAAGATTTAGAAATCCAAATGACTGATGGCTTACCATGGCATATAAGAAACTTAGCATTTTTGTACTTCAAGTGTATGAGAAAATGATAAATGGATAAATTGAAGGAAGGAAAAGACAATGGAGGCTCTTGGGAACCACTGGTAGATTTTGAGCAGAAAAAGAAGGTTTGCAGAACCCCAAGGTCAGTTCTCAAAGCATTTGCTGCACACGTTTCTTTTTATTTTGCTTTGAGTTTTCAATGAGCTGCAGACCAACGTGTCATCAGACTGCATCTTGCCAGTACTCAGTTTGTGATCCATGCTACTTACCCTAACTGGTCTATAACCTGTTTTGAGATAAGTCCAATCATTACATTCCTGGAAGCCCCAGTGTCAAATATGATGACAACATCTAAAAACATATCCTCAATTTCTGCACTTAACCTCACTTCAATCTGTTTTCTGGCCACTTGAGTAACACTGAGTTCAAGGATTACTGCAATGACCCAGGTGAGAGTAGACAAGCATATGGCCCAAGATGATAGTAAGTTTATAGAATATACAGGAGGCGGACTGAGGAAAGATTTTGAGAAAAACAGGTAGGATGTAAAATGGGGTGATGGAGAAATTAAGGATGATTCCAGATGGGTGACTTGGTAGATAGTAAAGTGGGAGAAATAATAAAAATAAGAGTATATTTATGAAGGAGCTGCTGAATTCAAAATGAATTCATATTCAGTTTGAGGTGCTTATGGAAATGTCTGGTAAGAATGCAGAGTAGAACTATTTAATAAGAAGTTACATAGGTCCATCAGATGTAGATTAGAAAGTTGGAAATTATGGACATTTGGGTGGCTCCTAAACTTTTAAAATATATAAGATCTCTAGGAACAGAATCCTGAAAAACTCCAACACATAAGAAACAGATGGAAGAAAAAGAAGCTGAGACTAAACATGAAAGGAAAACCATATTGCTACTTTTCTGAAACTACTTCATAAATACATGGATAAATATGAAGTCAATTACCCAACTTTAGACTTTATTTAAAATATGTTTAATCAGTGTGTCTCAGTTCTAAAATGTCACATAATATAATTAGTAAGTTGCCGACTTTGTGAAAGGATATTATGCTTGTGTGAATGTCTGAACGAAAGACACTTTGAATAGAATTACTTGCTGATGCCTCTTAGACTGATAATTTACATATCAAAGTGTTAGATGTATACATCTAACACTTCCTAGTTTTAGAAAGTTCCCTGTGTGTGCAAAAATCTAGGAGCTAATTTTTTCCCCCATTAAAAGTTGTACTTCCTTTTCTTTGCATAAAAAAAAAAAGTTTAAAATGAGATTTGGAAGAACACTGTTGAATGAAGAAGCCAAGTTATCACTAAAATAGATGAAGACCAATTTAAGCATGCTTTCCCAGATGCACATATAATCCCATAGAGAGGTGATGGCTGTGATCAGAGAGATAATTCAGAATGTATGGGAAGGGAGCTTCAGCTTCTAAGAAAAAGCTGATTCTTGAAAATAGGAAAACTGCAAAATTTGTAAGAAACATTATTTTAAGTGCCTTCTAATAAGGTGTTTCTTAGGATGAAACAGAAATGACAAACTTCCCCCTTGAGTTATCCTGGTATAGATGTTATGTTATTTGCTCACATAACAGATATTTTAATTAGATTTGAATATCCTGCATAGATACAAGACCAGAAAGCTGTCAGGAAGATATCTCACAGATGGCCATAATTACTGCTACAGTCTGAGCTACAAACTGAAGGTAGGAATTTTGTCTGTTTTGTTCTGTTATATCCCACATAGTAGTCACTCAATAAATTTTTATTACCTGAATAGTCAATTTAACAAAGTCCAAAATCTTACTTTTATCAATACATTTATAATTTGAAAGTTTACTCAACTTTAGCAATTCAGGAGAGAAGTACTGAAGAATGATCATTAATTTGGAAGAGAAAAACCATCACAGGAACAAGAAGAATCAAATGTGTGACACCATCATAGATTACTTCATTGTCAAGCTAACGGCTAAGCTAAATTGCATGCATAAATTTTAAAATTTGCAATGAGAGATATTCTTTTCTGGGAATCACAAATTTGATGTACGTTTCATTAGCACAGCATCTCCTTGTAAAAATTAAATGGAAAACCAAAATTAAAAAGTTTCTTCAGTAAAAATGTTACAAGGTAAGGGACTGGAGCTGTGGCTTAGTGGTAGAGTGCTCGCCTAGCATGCATGAGGCACTGGGTTCGACCCTTAGCACCACATAAACATCAGCTAAAGATATTATGTCCACCTAGAACTAAAAAAAGATATTTTAAAAATGTTACTAGGTAAAAAGACCTATAAAAATAGAACATTAATGGGAGATGATAACACAGGTTGTTGTATTCATCTCAAATCAGGACAGAATATTAAAGTTCATTGTCTATAGCCTCCTCTATTCCGCTACTTATATGTTGGCTTTACCAGGAGTGTAGGATACACAAAATCCACTTACAAAGCTCCATTCTCCTCTAGACTTGATTGGTTAAAGAGACAATATTTGTCTACTTAGGTATCCTTTTTAATTCCTATCTATAAAACCACAGTATTATCCGCTAATGAACATCTCTTGTCTTTAGATAAGTTCATTAAATTCTGCAACAGCAGAGCCTTAAAGGCAAAGTCTGACTATTTCTATCTTGCTTTGGAACATTGCATTGATCATTGTTGTGATCAATTGTGTGATCCTACATTTCAAAATAATTCCTATTATTTCCAATTCTAAAGTTTGGGGGTTCTATGGTCTGAATACGCCCCCCAAATTTCATGCAATAATGGTATTTGAAGACCTACTTGAAGGCCTTTGGGAGATAATTAGTATTTGGTGAGGGTGGGGCCCCCATAATGGTATTTGCACTAATAAGATTAGGCAGGCAGACCTGAGGTGGCACTCTTGCTGTGCTGCCCTCCACCACATCATGGTACAGGAAGATCCTCCAGCAGAGTTAATTGATGAAGACCAATTTAAGCATGATTAAGATTAAGACCAATTTAAGAGCAATTGAACCTCTCTATTCTTTATCAATTGTCCAGTCTCAGACATTTTGTTGAAACAGCAGAAAACAGAGCAACGTTAAAGGAAAACCTCACAGCAATTTCTTATATATATTTTTTAATCCTATTTTAGTCAAATTCAATATCTGTACAAGGTTGATATTGCAGCCTGATATGTAAAACCCTAAGCAGTACCCAATGTAACAGAGGCCTTAGGTAGTCACACGGAATAAACACTTCTGAACGATGGAGGAAATGCTTTCCAAAAGTAAGTACTCAACTTATTAATTTTTTTTCCCTGAAAGAGTCCAAATAATCCATTTGACTAGTGTGATCATTGCTACTCAGAGATTTCAGAAAGGAAAGGCTCTTTCTTACACAGTAGTGCTTGAGAGTCTTGTGGTATTTGCAAAGGCAGTGAAAGAAATACCAACTGCACAGTCAGCATCCTTAAGATATTAGTTGATGTATGCCTTAATGTGACAGATTGTTCAAAGAATAACTGACTGCTGTACAGTTAATTTAAAAATTATGATTCAGCAGAATGTCATGGAGCATGCGTGTAATCCCAGTGAATCCAAAGGCTGAGGCAGAAGGATTGGCCAGCCTCAGCAACTTATTGAGATCCCGCTTCAAAATAAAGGGGCTTGGATGTGTCACAATGGTGAAGTTCCCCCGAGTTTACTCTCTAGTAACCCCCCCCCAAAATTATGAGTCAAATTTTTTTTTCTGAGGTGCAGAAAGTAATAATGAAGTACGCAAAATGAATATTTGAAGAAAAAGAGGTTCTAAGGGAAGAGTAGAAAAATTTCCCGTAGTCAATCCAAACTAAGGATATAATAAGAGATGATTGGGGCTGGGGTTGTGGTTCAGTAGGCAGTGCTTTCCTAGCACATGTGAGGCACTGGGTTTGATCCTCAGCACCACATAAAACAAAATAAATTAAAACATAAAAAAAAGATGATTGAATAGGGGATTTTTGTTTTAATTATATTGAAATTGGTTGTTATAAACTTTATAAGGTTCATTCTACATTCTGAGTATAAAAACATCAACCAAAATATTCAGAACCACCACCCACAAAAGAGAAAAAGAAAACTTGGCTAGTACATTTCCTTTGAGAAATTCAAAATATTTCTTGTGATGGAAATAAAATAATGAAATAAAGATGATGGTGCCACTTTCCTCAATTCTAGGCCTTTATCGGTGTGGATACAGGTAGGACAATTATGCTGATAATATCACCATAAAACCCAAGCTATATTTCTAATGCCATGATTGCAGATGAAGCTACTGTAGTAAAATTTTTACAAGGTGAAAATGCACATGAAAGACTCTACTATAGCTACGAGCTGACTTGGAAGGAGAAAGAAGGGGCTGTGGACAAGGATGTTCTAGAAGATAGAAAGGAAATTTTCTCCTAATGCCTCCTAAAGGAATGCAACAACCTCAATTTTGGTCCCCTTTAGAATTCCGACCTCCAGAAATACAAGATAAAGTCATGTCATCTTAAGCCAGTAGGTTGTGATGCTTTGTTATAGCAGCAATGGGAAAACATGACAGACTGTAATTTCATTTGCAAACATTTTTGCTGTCTAACATTTGTATTTAACTATATTCACTATATCATTTTTCCATGACAAATCTTTAAAATTTTTATGTAATCCAATGGATC
Organism: Callospermophilus lateralis; assembly: GCF_048772815.1. Taxonomy (NCBI): domain Eukaryota; kingdom Metazoa; phylum Chordata; class Mammalia; order Rodentia; family Sciuridae; genus Callospermophilus; species Callospermophilus lateralis. Next base: position 77,158,007 of record NC_135305.1, on the reverse strand, counting down.
ATTGTTATCCTTCATATTAATGGATTTTGAGTAATAGCAATATTTTCCCTATACCCATTACATAGGGAATTTCACCCATGATTTTAGTTTCTAAATACTTTTATGCTTCCCTTCTTAAACTTCTTATCCATGTCAAATTCATCCTGATAGAGGGGATAAAGAATGACTCCAATTTGATATTTCTATTTAAGATTATCCATTTATTCTAACAACACTTTTTAAACCCTTTTAGGTTTTTTTTCCCTTGTCTCCAGTGATTTGGATTGGTCTTTATAAAATATTCCAAATTTCCATATATAATTTATCCCATTTCTGGATTTTATATTTTGTTCCATTAGTCTGCCTGGCACACACCAATACCAAACTCCTAAAGCTCAAAATAATAAAACCGAGAATAGGTAAATGGAATGGCTTCAAATAAAAAGCTTCTACACAACAAAGGAAATAAGAGAATGAACAGAGATCCTACAGAAAAAAGAATGGGGAAAAATCTTTGCCAGGTACTCTTCTGATAGGAGATTAATATCCACAAAACTACAATGATCTTATATTAGACAAAGGTGCCAGGAACATACATTGGAGAAAAGATAGCCTCTTCAACAAATGGTACTGGGAAAACTGGAAATCCATATGCAACAAAATGAAATTAAATCCCTCTCTCTCACCATGCACAAAACTCAACTCAAAATGGATCAAGGACCTAGGAATTAGACCAGAGACTCTGTCTAATAGAAGAAAAACTAAGGCCTTAATCTCCATTATGTGGGATTAGGTCCCAACTTTCTTAATAAGACTCCTGTGGCACAAAAATTAAAATCAAGAATCAATAAATGGGATGGACTCAAACTAAAAAGCTTCTCAGCAAAAGAAACAATCTGTGAGGTGAAAAGAGAGCCAACATCTTGGGAGCAAAGATTTACCCTTCACACATCAGATAAAAGCACTAATCACTAGGATATATAAAGAACTCAAAAAGCTAACCACCAAATAAATAAATAAATAAACCCACAAATAACCCAATCAATAAATGGGCCAAGGACCTGAAGAGATACTTCTCAGAAGATGATGTACAATCAATCAACAATTATATGAAAAAATGCTCATTGTCACTAGCAATTAGAGAAATGCAAATGAAAACCACTGTAAGATTTCATCTCACTTCAGTCAGAATGGCAGCTATTATGCATACAAACAACAATAAGTTTTGGCGAGGATGTGGGGATACACTGCTGGTGGGACTGCAAATTGGTGCAGCCAATATGGAAAGCAGTATGGAGATTTCTTGGAAAATTGGGAATAGAACCACCATCTGACCTAGCTGTCCCTCTCATTGGTCTATACCCAAAGGACTTAAAAACTGCATACTACAGGAACACAGCCACATCAATGTTTATAGCAGCACAATTCACAATAGCTAAACTGTGGAATCAACCTCGATGTGCTTCAATAGATGAATGGATAAGAAAAATGTGGCACTTATACACAATGGAATATTACTCAGAAATAAAAGAGAATAAAATCATGGCATTTGCAGGTAAATGGATGGTGTTGGAGAAGATAATGCTAAATGAAGTTAGCCAATCCCCAAAAACCAAATGACAAATATTTTCTTTGATATAAGGAGGCTGATTCATAGGTGGGATAGGGAATGGGAGCATGGGAGGAGTAGACGAACTCTAGATAGGGCAGAGGGGTTGGAGGGGAAGGGAGGAGGTATGGAGTAATTAATGATGGTGGAATGTGATGATCATTACTATCCAAAGTTCATGTATGAAGACACAAATTGATGTGAATATGCTATGTATACAACCAGAGATAGGAGAAAATGTACTCTATAAATGTAATAAGAATTATAATGCATTCTGCTGTCATATACAAATAAAAAAATCACATAAAAAAGAATATTTTAAAAACTCAAAGTCATTGTGGGTACAATGCCTTGAAATGTTTCCCTATGTTTTTTGTTGCTGTTGTTGCTCCCCCCACCCCCATCCGTAGGGCCCCAAAGGCAACAAAAATTAAAAAAAAGGAAAGATATTTAATTATATGAAGCCAAGAAGCTCCTGCTCAGCAAAGGCGGTGCCCATCAGAATTAAGAGAGCCCCACAGAATGAGAGAAAATATTCCCAAATTCTCTCACACTGAGGGATCGATATCCAGAACATGTAAGGAACTCAAAGAGCCAAACACTAAAACTCCCAAACAATCCAATTTGAAAATGGGCAAAAGAACTAAACTGAGGATTCTCATTTAAAAATCAGAGTATTACTGTTTTCTCAATTTAAGCCTCTTAATCTCTATTTTTGGTCTCTCTCTCTCATATAAGCATAGTGTTAAATAACGATTTGGGACAATATAAAACTGTCTTTTATAATAGCTGTGGTAATCTTATTTATATTTATTGGTACCATTGATCTTTAATACCTGATTTTATCAGGTTCTACATTATATTTGAATGCGTACGTATCCATACCAATCACCTTTCCCTGCATTGTCTATTATGTTTGGTTTTGTTCCTCCTCTCACTCCTTGTCATCCTCCTCCTCCTCTTTTCCCTTTCCTTCTCCTTTCTGATATTACATAATATGCTTTTTAGACTATCAGTTTATTTCATTCTAAGGGATTAATTGACATTAGTAATCTCTTTCACCCTCTGTGCTCTTTCTCAACATTCCCCTATAAAAGGGGTCTGAAACCTTATTTTTTAATTTTCCTACTAACACCTTTAATTTTTGCAGTTTTCTTATAACTGTCAGCTTAAAGCAACTACCATTATGTATTATACCATCTTCCTTAACCATCTCCCACATAGATTTATAAAATAATATTAAATACCATCATTCTTATTTTGATGTCTTTCCAGAAATTTTTGTTGTATAAAGTTCATTCTGAAGATTTTGTAGGAAATACTCATGGGAGCAAAAACTTTTGAATTCTTGCATGCTCATGAAAATTGGTTTATATCTTTGATATTTGAAGGAAGTTTTGGCAATAGAAATATCTATGGTTTATGATTTTCTTTCTTTGAGATATTTTCTGTATTTGTATATAGATTGTTATAAAAATTATAGTAAGTAATTATGGTATGACCAACAGGCTTTTTTTTTTAAAAAAAATTATTTTACTAGAATGTTTCTTGCTTTTAACAATTCAAGTTTAATATTCCTAGATACATGGTTCATCATGCCAAATGTACTTTCAAATTTATTTAGAGGTAAGCAATTTTTAATTTTAATTTTTATTATTTGTTTGTTGTTCTGCTTTCTTCAACAGCCATTGTATCCATATAAGATTTTCTTTGCTATTGTGTCCCTATATACATCTATTCTTTTTAATTTAAAATGCTTTCCTTTCATCATTTGTTTTTCCATAGTCTTATCTATTGTGTTTATTTTTGTTTATTCTAGTTTACCATTTAACATTTTTCTATTATTCTGAGATTTTTCATCTCTTCAAAACTATCTAGTCAATAAAATTTTATTGATGTTAATTTTCATCATGTATCTCATTTTGTAAAATGAATATAGTTTTAATTGTTCAGTGGCATATCTTCCTTATTGGTTTTAATCTTTTAGGAAAAGTTGTCTCTTTTTTCCTCAAAAACTTGTATAGGATTCAACTAAAATCTTTTAAAATCGATTTTTAGTTTAAATATTTTTTTTTCTGTATTTTTGGGACAGGAAGGCCAGAATGACTTCTTGATTCATGGATCCAGAATTTTTTTTTTTACCATTGCTTTACAAAGCATTAAAGTGGTTATTTATATTTTTCTATCTGTCTCCTCTGCTTTCCCCTTCTCTTACTTTTATTTGGATTTTATCTTTGATTATATTTTCTGTTTTGCTTCAATAAGAAATTTTACCTTAATTTGTTAATCTTAGTTGTTTTTAGGGCCCAGACTAATTCAGCACTGCCAGCTCTTATCACATCCCGGTCCCTTTATGAGCTAAATCCTGAAAAATCTGTTTCAGCTGTACCCTGAGTTTTGTTTCTTAGTTCTTCAGGGATACCACATAGTGCTTAGATCATCAGAGCCTGAAGAAGCAAGATACTTCTGTTCCTCTCTCTTGGACAGTTGCTGATAATACTGGATAATTTATTGACTTTGGATGGCGTCATTGATGTCGATTCTCCTATTACAGTTGCTTTGTCTACTTTCTGGAGGGACTCAAGAATATTTAAGATCTGTTGTTGATGCCACTACCAACACCACCTTTCCAGCATTTTTCTTATTGTCTTTGTATTATTTTATATTAGATTGTTATTTCTAAAATTTCTATCCTGCACCAGTATGAGACAATTAGATAGTCATCGTGTGGGTTATGAATATTTGTAAGAATAAGCACATCAAATTACAAGAATCAATTAATGCAGCCTACCTCACCTTTAGTATGGAGTCATCCACCTTCCACTCTACCTTTAATAATGATTTTTTTTTCATTCTTCTGGTTGTCTTTTAGAAAGGAGTCTTTTGAAACACCCCCAGTTGTCAATATAACAATTTTTGTAAATCATTATTTTGGGAACAAAGTAAGGTTTAATATAGCTTTGAAATCATACACAACAAATGCAGAATAATACCCTCTTCAATAGTCATATTCATGTGGCATAAAAAGATGACTTTATTATTGAAAAGGCCATCAGCAAATATAGGTCAGATCAATCTCTGGAAAAGAATATTTAACCAAGTGAAATTAAAGTTGCTTTTACCACATGACAAGATGATAAAATAAGCACAATTTGAGCCTTTGGTGAAAATGGAATTAGAAGACTAAAACTTCAAAACAGTGGTCAAAATCATGAATTCCATTTATATGTGGGTGTTCTTATTACAGGGTTTTTTTTTTCTTTTTCAATTTTAGTAACATGAAGATGGAACTTTTACTTTCTATCACAAAATAAACCATCAAAGGAGGAAGAAGAAAGGAATAAAGGAAGGAAAAGGGAAATAAAGAGGTGGAGGAAAGAAGGGAAGCTTAAGTAACATTATTTTGTTAAGGTGTCTATCTACTTAGGTGTTAAGAAGCAGTACTTTTGGAGTAGAGTTCATTATTAAATTATTTTAAGTATTACTTTTCCCCCAGCATTATTGAGGCAAGATTGAAAAAATTGTTTATGCTTATACAGTGCTGTTTGATATATATGTATAATGCATAATAATTACCACAGGATGATTCCATCACCTCAAAGATAATCAGTGACATATTTATGTGCTGAGAATATTTAAGACCTACTCTTCTAAATTCTAAATACACAATAGAGTGTTATTAACTATGGCGGCTCTGTTGTCTATTAGTCCTCTAACTTCTCTAATCTGCCCAAGTAAAACCTTGACCACATCTCCCCCATTTTTCTCACCCCTTCAGCTCTGAGTAACCACCATTCTACTCTCTCCTTTGAAGTTCAATTAAAAAAATCTAATTATAAATTAGGTCAATAATTACTTGCCTTTCTTTTTCTGGCTCATTTTACTAGCCAAATGTTCTCTAGGTAAATCTATGCTATTGCAAATGGCAGAATATCTTTTTTTTTTATAAACCTTTATTTATTCATTTATCTTTATGTGGTACTGAGGATCAAACCTAGGACCTCATATGCTAGGCGAGCACTCTACCACTGAGTTACAACCCTAACCCCGATTTCATGTTTTGTTTTGTTTTTTTAAAGTTTGAATACTATTGCATTATATAAATGTCATTTTGTATTTATCCATTCTATCTGTTGGTGAATGTTTGGTTTGATTTCATATCTTGTCTATTGTGAATACAGCTGCAATAGATGTGTAGATCTCTTAACATACTGATTTTAATTCTTTTGACTATATATCCACATAGGAGGATTGCTGAACATATGTGGTAGTTCTAATTTTTTTGAGTACCTTATACCGTTTTCCTTAATGGATATACTATTCTACATTTCTGCTGACATTGTACAAGTGTTGCCTTTTCTTCACATCCTCACCAATACTTACCTCTAGTCTCTTTGATCCTAACAATTAGCAACAGATACAAGGTGATATCTCATTGTAGTTTTGATTTGCATTTTCCTAATGGCTAATTATGTCAAACACCTATTAATATACCTGTAGGAAATTTTATGTCTACCTTGGAAAAATATCCATGCCGGTCCTTTGCTCATTTTTCAATCAGGCGATTTATTTTGAGTTGACTGGGTTCCTAAAATATTTTGGACATTAAACACTTATCAGGTAAATGTCTTTCAAATATTTTCTTCTATTCTGTGGGTTGTCTCTTCTGAGTATTCAAGTTTATTTTACATATTTTTAAACTATTTTAACCTTGTATTCCAGGCAGAATCATCCTTTTTACCTAGCAGAATAGAGAATGCTTCACAAGTTCAGAATATAGATAGGATTTCTAATTAGAAGTATCCACAGCTTCTGTGATACCTAACAGAGTGGACTAACTACGTAGAACCCTGGATGTGTTCGTTTTCAGTTGGCAATGGAACACTGTTGTTGGATAAAACTGTCTCTTGGTATTGCACTTGTTTGGGATCTGGTCAATTAAAAGATTGTTTATTTAATTCACTGAAAATACACCTGCAGTATCAGGAAGGTACCATAGACCTAATGTAGAAAATGTGATTGATATTTATTGGTAGCTCACCTCTCAAAGCCTAGTTAAAAATTTCAAATTACCTGCTCTGCACTTTTGACTGCCTTTCAGTCTGAGGAAGAACAATGTGCAATGAAGTTTGAATGACTTTTGCAAAGGGCCCCAGTGGAGCTGTGGATAGGGGAGGAAAGTGAACATTAAAGAAACAAAACTAAAGCAATGATTTGTCACCATTTAAAAATGCTGCTGGATTTGCCATCAGCTAGCAGCGCTGCTTCATATGCAAACACAAGCCTCTTTTAAGAACAATCTTTGTTTCTGAACAGAAAGTATTTTGTCTTCTCAGGCAGGAAACCTAATGCAGGGCTTACCCAGAGATATATTTTCCACCATGTGGCCAGGACAATAAACATGGGTCTTTTGATCTGTGTGGCTATAGTGGCTGAGCTGGAGTTCTAAAGAGAGAAAAATGGGAAACAAATCTGCCAGAGGTGAGCGTGTGCCCTCGGGGTACTTTTGCATGTCTAAAGTTCACCAAGGAAAGCCAGAGAGATTTCAAATAAACATGTCTAAGGGGGTCATAAAAATCCTAACCAGTGTGATAGCTTAAATCCCAACGTCAAAACATAGAAGTGCATGGCCTACATCACATGAAACTTCTTTGGCCCCAGGTTTATAAATTAAACCTCTTTCAACCTTCTATTTTTACAAGCATAAATTTATAAATGCCTCTCCTCTCTACCACATCTTCCTAGTATGAATAACAGTAAATTTATCATTCTGTTACTGCAGGTGGAATAATTTTATAACTAAAATGGGGGGCAAAAAGCATACTAACCATGAATCATTTCTAATTTTCATTAGGACACAATTGCATGCCATTGGCATAATATAGGTGTCCTTTTAACTTGCTGCTTTAAAACCTTATCCTAAAAATCAGTGCAATTCATTATTGTACATGCTACCTTCATTTTCACTTCAAAAATGCCAAAGTGAAGCACAGTTTATTTCAGCACTGTTGAAACAGAGTGCTGTTATTAGGAAATGTGAGTGGGTTGAAGTGGGACTCCCTGTGGAGTTCACTTGGCAGAGTTTGAGTTCCTGGCTCAACCTAATATTAAAAGTGAGTCATCAGTTTACCCACACAGCAGGGTCTTCACTTTGTACTTCTCAATCTGAGCAACTCAAGGCAGGTCCAAAGACTCAAGATTAGTTCCTTTAATTAATAATGAAGTGAAAGAAACCCCTCATTTATTTTGAGAATTACTTTACTATTCATAAATTCCTCAATGTTGCTGTTCGACAAATAACGAGATACAAAATCTACCTCCTAGAAAATTGGTTTGTGTGTTCAGTGCAATTTATCTCTGGTAGAGGTCAAAGGCACCTCTGTTTATGTGAAAGTGGGTTTTTCCCTCTTACCCCTCTTATAGTCAGTCATTAAGAGAAATTTGAAGGACTACAATTTTATGAATTTCTGCTCTTGTGTTAGATATAGATATTTTTAGAAGAAAAATCCAGTGTGTGTGTGTGTGTGTGTGTGTGTGTGTGTATATATATATATATATATATATATATATATATATATATAGAGAGAGAGAGAGAGAGAGAGAGAGAGAGAGAAATAGAGGAGAGAGAAGAGAGATAAGAGCCATCATGACTTATTTATACCACTGCTTTTAATAAAGGACAAGGACAAAATTATTTTCTTGAAGCATTGACTAATGGGTACAATTTAGTTTCCCTTTTTCATGTGCTTAATCTAAGAGATAAAAGCATTGTTTTTAATCCAAGCACAGGTAAACCTGCATGTTTCAATATAACCTCAAAATCTCTTGTTGAAATAATCTATCAACATATTCTACTCCTTTCTAGAGCATTTCTGTTCAAGAATAATTTTAAAAACCTGCACCTTAAGTTTTCATTCACATATACTGTAGACCCTAGAAAGTCGCACGTCCACCTGCACACATATTGAAAACATACTCAGAATGTTGATAAATGAGACCACATCAGCAATGGCAGCCTGGACTCATCATTAGCAGTCATGATCTCCAGCTATAAAGATTTGATCCTAGGCACCTTTTCTCACACTTTGCATCTTTGTATCCATGAGCTCAATCCCCAGGATTTTCCTCTCCCACACTTCTACATGGGACACTAAGTTAATCTTTAAAATCATGTTCAAATATTATCATGGTCCTGTGTCCATAAGCATACATCATAACAAACAGAAGGTATTTAATCCCAGCACAATACATGAACTTCTAGAGGGAGAAATGGCTTCATATTTATTTCTCTCCATTCTGCTTCCTGACCTTTACCATTAAGAATCAATACATCTGTAAGAGATATTCTGCATATGCCAAGTTCACATTGCTGTGTGGTGAAGGTGACCGTGTCACTTGATTTCCTTTGGGACATCTCCAAATGCCTGGTCTGCCATCAGCCTATTCCTCATCATCTATGTTAACCTCTTATGATTTTCCACTAGCTTTTCAAATTCTCCCTCAAAAAACAAACAGTATAAAACTATTGTAGTTTTCTTGATATTAAGTATAACATTAAAAGGAAACTAACATCTTTATTTGATAAAATGTGCCATTGATGTTCTTTTCATTCTAGACTTCCTAGAACATCATTAAATTTTTTAATTTCTTCATATAGGTTATATGAGTTTCTGTTATAATTACTGCCAGTTTTGTATTTTTATTTTACTGTTATTTGAATCGCAACCTCTTCGCACTATATTTTTAGTCAGGTTTTTACTTGTGATATTTGAATATTTGGTGTTTTAACTGAACTTCTATGTAACTATTGTTAATTCTGATAGAGCTAATTTGTTTAAATTGTCCAAATTTAAGGTAATCCTAACATGTTTTATGTGTTTTTTATCAAAATTTATGCCTTTTTGTTATTTTTATTGCATTACTCATACATTCCAAAATACTATTAAAATTAGAGTTGATGTCAGGTGAATTTTTAATACTCCAAATATTCATAATTTGTTTTTCCTAGAAATAATTCTAGGAAAATTATTACCAACTTATTTGTATGCACATTACATTACCTTCAGATATATTTTGTAAAACAAGAAATTTAATCCAGAGAATCTTATTTCTGTTTTCTCTTTTCTATCCCGTTAGCTTAATTTTTCTGAACAATTAATCATTTCAATGTTTTCCAATTTACAGTTGATTCCTACCTTTATTTTTGTTAGTCCCTCTCCCCACTTACTCTGGTTTGTTCTGCTCTTTTTGGTTGTTCTACTTCTTGAGTTAAACATAGTTTATTTTCACTTTTTTTTAATTTGGAGAAGTAAGGATTTAGAGTTAAGATTTTAAGATCTTACCTCTGATGTGATCTTACCTCTAATAGCTCCTCTACCTCTCACATGGTCTGTTCTAAATGCTATAAATACTTAAATGTTCCCCAACTGACATTTACTTATGTAAATTAAAGAAGAATGCACTTTTTAAAAACCATTTTAAAGTGACTAAGAGACTTATGTTACCCATAGTCTCACTCTTACTCATTTTTCTGATCAAATATCTACATATTTTGATGTACAACAATAATAACAGCAATCTGTGGTCCAAACATAAATCAATATTTTAACAAATTCCCCATGTCTGGGAACAAAGTAAACACTTTATAATATATGGAATACACACACACACACACACACACACACACACACATATACATACACACAATGTGGCATGCTATATAAACATAGCATATCAAATTATATATAGATATATACACACACATATAATTTAGCTCATTGTTCAAAACAAGGGCACTAAACTTAGACTTCCTCATTTTTGTTCTGCCCCCATTTTTTACCAATGGCATAAACCTTATTTAGAAATAGTTAGAACTAGAGTTGTTTAAACAACAGGTAGATTAAACTCTGTAAAGGACTTAACCTAGTGCTTAATATATAATAATAAGTATTAGCTGAAATTATTTACTGTTACTGTTTTATGTACAACTGACTTGTCAAATTTCAAAAACTGTGAGTTTGAATTCTATGGTGGCATTAATTATGTATTTTAAAATGCATTAAAATACATTTATTCTTCTAAAATTATGTAAGTCAGTTTTTAATATTTTTACTTGAATATTTTAATCTGATGTTTAAAATGTTAGGTGTAGGAAATGCCTACAAATTGGTAAATGTTAATAATTACTTGGATTTTGAGAGATTTTATCAACTACAAATAAGGGGTTAAATGAACAACACTTAGAATGTTCTATAACTTAAGGGCTTTGTTTTGGAACAAAAGGATTTATAAAATAGATTTCTGTATTTTCTAGTTATTTTTTTAACATGGCTAGTTCACCAGCATCAAAATGTAAGAAATTTTATTTTATTTTTAAATTCTCTAGTTTAATTAACTCACACTATAACCTACGGGTATAAGTCAGACTTCCTGCTGAATTTCTAATCCCGTGGGACAGTTTCTTTCAGGAAACAGCACAGTGCTCTGTGGAGTTTCTGGCAAGCTTTTGGTAAAGGTCACAGAAGTTAAGTGTTCCAACAGTGAGTCCAACTTTTAGTAGCCTTCAAAGGATTTCACTAGGATGGTCCTATACATTACAATGAGAATATCAAAAGTATCTCTCGAAAACGTCTGTGCAGTCACTTTTGGCCACCTTTGCATGTTAGTGTAGACATTCAAATACTACTAAAGTTTGGGTTACTTTTCCCTGTACTGGGATAAAATTTAAAAAATAATGATAATAAATGCATGAGTGTTAATCAATTATACCTCTTTCTCTCCCTCTTCTCTACCAATTAAATCTTTCCTGCAATCTTAGTCTCAAGAGGAATATTACTTTTCTTATTTTTCAAAGTTTCTTTAACTTATAATGTATTGAACTACAGAATATTTATAGTTAAATACACTTATCACAAGTATATGACATGATACATTTTCACAAACTGTAGACACTCCTATAGACAGCACTCAGTTTAATAAACACTTTCAGGATTCCAAAGCCCTTTTGTGCCCTCTTCCAGTCACAGTCCGCCCCCTAAGAGTATCCATTCTATAGTTCTACCAAGATAGATTAGTTCAGATTTATATTTTTCAAATTTCATATATACTGAATCACACATATTCTTTTTGCCTCACTTCTATTGCTCTTAATGAAGTATGTGAAATTCAATCTATTCTTTGTGTACTTGCAGATTATTCACTTTGCCATATAGTCTTTTTCTGAAACTATAATACATTTAACCATCTTCCCCAAATCAGGCATTTATATAAATATGAGTCTGTTTGTGAATTCTGTATTCCAATCTGATCTATTTGTGTATTACTTTTCAATTCCATATTGCCTTAATATAGATTTGTATTAACATTTAAAGCAAGATTTATTATGTTTCCAATTGTTTTTCTTGTATGTGACTATCTTAACAGGTATTAGAAATTCAAAAACTAAAACAGTTCAGAATACACTCCTTATTAGAATACAGGAAGGGGGCCAGGGAGAGTGAGAAGGAGCAGGAAAGGGGAAAGTCTGGGGAATTACACATGTGCCTATATGATTCAGGTAACAGTGGATTCCATTATGTATAATTATAATGCACCAATAAAATAGGAAAATAAAAGAATGTAACCTCCTCCTCCAAAAGAAAAATTTATTGAAATTGTCTTTGAAACTGTGGATGAGCATGAGGGCTGACTAGAAAACACATACTGGAATACCAAGTCTTATGATCTATGGTTATGCTATATTCATTCGTTCATATTTGTGTTCTTTAATTCTCTCAATACTACTTTGTAGTTTTATAGTAAAGACCTTGCACATATTTCCTAAGATGTGTTCCTAGGCATTTGATGTTTCTTAATGCAATTTTGTATTGCATTAGTGTTAAATTTATATTTTTAATATATAACATTGATTTCGGATTACAATTATGTATCTTAACTTTGATAAATTCATTAATACTTACTTTTTCTGAAACATTTTATATGTTGCTGTAAAGAAAAAAAATCTAATATTCAGTTTTATTTCCTTTTCCAAAATATTTTCAGTTAATGTCTTTTTTTAATTAAAATTAAATATTCTACCTTTGCATTTGAAACATACAAAATTAGTAAGAAAAAAATACAAACATCCAGTATACCATTTACCCAATTCATTCACCATTAAATTTTTTCATCAATTGCTTTATCATTCTGTTCTTTTATTTTCTTCTCTTTGCATATGTGTGCACGCATACAGCTATGTGTGTGTATAACAGGCACATTTGTACGAACACACCATTTTATATGCACGTATATGAGTGCAAACATGCTCCTTTAACAGAAAATTCTTTTGTACTTATTTCCTAAGAATGTTTTCTTACATGATCAAAAAATAATATTAGAAACAGTGTTATTATTCAACATTTATATAATATTCAAATGTCAATTCTGATGACATTCTTTATATCTCATTTTTCTATTTGTTAGAATCAAATAAGCATTTATTATCAATTGCCTTTTGTTGCTATGGTTAAAGTCTACTGAAGAATAATTTACATATAGTAAAAAATCACCCATTTTCAGATATCTAGTTATACATGGTATATAGTCTGATTTTTTATGTATACTGCATAATGATTGTCACAATCAAATTAATATATTTATCACTACTTATCTAGATTCTTGGAACTTGTTCATTTTATAACTTAAAATTTTGTACCTTTTGACTGGCATCTCCTTACTTTCTACATCTGCCAGGATGAAAAAAATACAATTGAAAAAATTCAATATCCTTTCATGATGAAAATACTATGTATTAAAGAAAGGGTGTACCTCAACACAATAAAAGTCACGTATGGTAAACCGACTGCTCACATCTTATTTAATAAGGAAAAGATGAAAGGTTTTCCTCTAATATGAGGGAATAAGACAAATATGCTTACTCTTGCCACAACTGTTCAACATGGTAATGGAAGTCCTAGCCAGATTGCTATGGTTTGGAGCTGAAATGTTCCCTAAAACGTTACATGTTAAAGGCTTATTCTCAATGCTGCAGTGTTAAGAGCTGGGGCTTTGGAGAGATAATTAAATGAGGTCTCTGATTCCAGGAATTTATTAATTCACTTATGGATTCATAGTTCAATGAGTTTTAGGGAGGAGTTTGTTATAAAAACTCTCATTCTGCTTCTTGGAGGCTATGAGGTGAATTTTGCTTTGCTGTGTGCTCCTCAACATGTTGTTCTATCTCACCAAAGGCTGAGAAGCAATGGAGCCAAATGACCATGGGCTGGAACCTCTAAAAATATGAGCCAAAACGAATCTTTCTTCTTTAAGTTCCAGGTATTATGTTATAGCTGGTAAGCTAACACACAGAGCAATTGGACAATAAAGTGAAAGAAGAGGCATCCAATTCAGAAGGAAGCTGTGTTATCTCTACAGATGACATATCTCATATGTAGAAAATGCTAAGAACTACCAAAAGACTGAATTTAAGTTGCAGAATAGAATAATCAACATACAAAAGGCATTTGTTTCTAAATACCAACAACAAAAATGAAATAAGAAAATGGTCCTAAATACAATAGCACCAAACATAATGGAATACTTAGGAATAAAATGAACCAAGGAGAGAAAAATCTTTTTATCAAAAACTATAAGACATTGATGAGAGGTAATCATAGATGATGGAAATAAATGAGAAAATATATTACATGTTGATTGGAAGAATATTGTCAAAATGTTCATACTTCTAACAGAAATCTACAAACTCAATGTAGTCCTTCATAAAATTTTAAATTCTTTCATAGAGTTCTTTTCAGATGATTTGGAATTTTATATATAGACAATGATCTGTGAACAAAAACTTTTTCCTGCCTTCCAATTTGTATGCCTTTATTTTTCATTACTTGTGTATTGCCAGGACACCAAGTGTAATTAGAAATGATGATATCAAACACTGCCTTTTTAGAAAGGAAGCATTGTTGATCACCAGCAGGTACATACTAGCTTAAGTTTTATGTAAAAGCTCTTTATTGGGTCAAAGACACTCCAGTTATTTCATAGCTTTGTCATGAATGGACATAGAATTTTAAAAAGTTTTTCTGAATCTACCAAAAGAATCATGGATTATCATCTCTAGTTTATTGATTTGCCAAATTGCATTGATTTATTTTGGAATGTTGCATTCAAAAATACATTCTTGCATTCCTGAGATAAGCCATATTTAATCATTCCATACCTTTTAAATCTTTAAACCAGAAGAGTTATGAAATTGCTTTCTTGACCTTGGCAGTTCGACAAAGTCAAGCCAGTTATTTTGTAGAAATCCCAATTCACTTGGTGTTTCCAATATTTCCTCATGATTAGACTCAGGCTACTCATTTGTCCAGGAATACCATTGATATAACTTTGGAGCTTCTTAGTGGATCAAACCAGAATGCACATAATATTTTCTGATTTGGGTGATATTAACCTTGATTACCTGGTTAAGATAATGTCTAGCACATTTCTTTCTTATATAGTTAGTACTTTTAAATTTTAATCAATTCATTTGGTTTACATAGCCTTGAGGATATGTAAATATCGTAGTCTTCAAATTTTTATCCACTATTTTTATCATTCATTTTCAAATTTCTAACCCAGTTACTCCACCCCTATTAATGAGATATGATTCTATTGTATGAAATAGCATTCCTTTCTCCTTTATTGATTTATTGTATCTAAATACATTTATAAATTCAGTTGGTTATAAAGCAATACTATTATTTGGCACCTGTGTCCTTTCAATGTGTATCTTTATTCTTTGAACATTTCCCTAAATTATGGTGCAAAAAATGTTTTCATGTTCATCTTTTACTATCCCTTTCTCAGCTCTAGATTCACACTTTCTCCAAGAAATTCTAGTTTCTTTCAATAATGAGTGGTATTTAGATGTATTCAGATTGATTGGAGCATAATTGACTACAAGCTATTTTGACAGAAATTATAGTTATGTATTTTTCATATATTTTTGTATATACACAAAAACACATGCACATATATTAGATACACATATCTACACATTCATGTATGCTTATATTTATGTATACATATACCACTATGTATAATTATATATATATATATATATATATATATATATATATATATATATATATATTGAATCCAATAGGATGGATGTATTCTACACTCTCCATTTTTATATTTTCAACTTGCTTTGTCAAGATAAAGATGCTTCCCATTATCAATATTTATACATTTTGCTCAAACCCAGAATATATGACTTATTTCAAAATTGCCAATCTATACTACTCTTTAAGCAAACTGAATACTCAGCTTAATTTATATTAATATCTTTTTGAGGTTTAATTTTCATACACTGAAATGAACAAATGCCATGTATGCAATTTGTTGATTTTTTTGAGAAAAGCCTAATGCTCAAGTTGGCCCATACCAAGTTGCAAGGGCTGATTACTATTTTTGAGTAATTTTCCAAGCTAATTATTAAATACAGCTACTCTTAAATTTTTGATTATGTAAACTTATATGCATAATATTGTCTACAAAGACAAAACCCCAAGGTCTTTTTTCTTTTCTTTTTTTTTTTTTTTAAACAGCATATAACTGTTATCTGTGCTTTTGAGATAGCATCTGTATTGGGGAAGTAACTTAATTGTGTGCTATTGTCATCTCTTTCCTGACATGTATTCAGTTATGCCATGCCAGTAGCTTGAAATTTTCTATCACATTCTACATCACCCATAGTGTTCCAACTCTTTTATTAAATTCCAACTAATTTATTGGTTATGTTTTCATCTGCTCTATGGCAAAATTTTTAGGATGAGATTTTTATCACTTGCAGGGAATATATGCTATTTTCGCCTGTTATTTTATGATATTTCAATGTTGCCAAATGTATACTTTTTTAAAGTCATGTTTCTAGAACTATTTCAAGGTATTTCCTTGACATATGAGAGATGGACCAAGATATGCTACTGGTTGATCTGATAATTGCTCAAGATGGAGAGAACTGGCAACTGACAAGGGAGACAGACATAAAACTAGCTAGCCCTAGGCTAGGGAAACATCATCTACTCTCTCACAAATAGGACTTCATAATCTAAACTGAATGCTTACAAAAATTTGTTGCAATTAAATGTAACTTTTAAAATCAATTCCTAAACTATCCCCTAAAATGTGCTGAGGAATGCACTAGTCATACAACACACTCGGTGTTCTGGATTTCTGATTACATTCTAGTGCTTCCATTTCAACATAGTCATCACACAGGCGGCTATCTTTATACCCAACACCACATAGGAATCTCTTTTGTTTACTCAAATATCTTAGTTCCCTGTTACCTATCTAATTAGGGGGGAAAAAAAAAAAACCTGTGAAAGTACTTCCTTCTGGCTCCTCCCCCCATACACCAGTACCCAATCTTCCTATTTACTACCAACCCTATATACAAACTTATAAAATGACATTGTTCCTGGGCTCCCTCCTCCATTCAGGGAAAAAGAACACTTATTATGTTAGGCCAGGCCAGGGTGTGTGGAGCTCAGAATAGTATATTTTCTGTGCTTGACTAAGAAACTTCACACTTGGACAATTTCCTAACTGATAGATATGGTTGCTAAATAATGGTAATACTACTACTAATAAATTACTTTAGGGTTGAATTTCCAAACATTTCCTGAAAAATCTCTCTGAAAATACATTGTTTTACTTAATTTAGTGATCCTTTTTAGACATACATAGTGAAGCTTAAGTTTCTTTTTTGAAACCAACAAGTAACATAGGTAGAAAATAATCTTTAAATCACATAAAAAATTCCTTTTTATACCTATTGATCAATAAATTACAAAATCAATTTAAAAGAGGGTTTAAGTAATTTAAAAATAATCTCTGCCTAGGTTTTCTTGCATGGACCAACATTTTAACATTTTTTCCAATTTTTCCCAAGTTTATATTGTTTATTTTGATATGTTTGTCCAGAATATGGTTGACTGCCTAATAAATTAAAAGTCAAAACCTCAATCCATTTGATTGGTTCTGTACCATATCCAAAAGTTGTTATGTTAGACATGACTGTTTGAAAAGTAGGAGAGAATTCCTAACTGAGTGACTTCTATATCAAATATACTATTAAAATAACTTTAACTTTTAGTATCAAATTAGAACATGTGACATTTATTTTGAGAAACTGACAGTTTAAAATTAGTTAAATGAAAGAGTAATGTCCTCTCCAATTTGGTAACAACTAGGGGTCCTGGAGAACTCCGGCATATCTTGATCTAAACATTCTCTCACCTCTCAAAGGGAACAGAGAAGCTTAGATCTGGTTTGCTATTGTAAATCTTTTAGAGTCACGCATGTGCAGCTTCTCAGAATTCCCAAGGGGTCATTGCAAAAGATTAGGAATCATGGCTTTTCTTCTCCAAAAATCTGTTATGAAATGACAGGTTAAGAAGTTGAACCTTGTGATGGTTTATGAGTAACTATTCTGGCTCCAGACAAGAAGCAGAACTCTTTAGTTCTGAATCAGTTTTAGTCCCCAGGGGCTGTGAATTTAAAGGAGTAAGAATTAGCCTGTTTTTTCTCCCAGATACATAAAAACTAACCCATATAGTTTGTCTTTTTCACAATGGAACAGAAAATTTGTATAATTTCATGTGCCTAGGGTTGGTGACCAACCAAAAGAAAACTAGTTTTCCCTAACCAAAGAACTCAGTGGGTGAAGGCAAGTCATGAATAATAAAATAATTGAATGTTTGGTCTCAAAATGGAATAAATGTTCCACATGAAAGATTACTTTGTCTGGGAACCTTTCCCAATCCCCCTGACCAAGTGCATCTCTCCAGTATTAGAGCTGATCACCTACTGAAACATAATTATTTCTGTACTTTAATAATCTCAAATAATAAAACAAATTCCATCAAGCAAGACCCTATTGTATCTCAGCTTCTAAAAATTACCTAACAATTGTTAGTTGAGCCAGGTATGGTGGCATACACGTGTAACTAAGTCATGTTTAAATAAAGCCCTGGAAGGGAAAACTAAGTATATTTTGGTGGGAGACAACACAAATTCACCTTGCCCAGTCAGAGAATTTCTTTTGGGTTATTTCAAAGGGAAAATATGCTTCTTTAAAAAGATATCAAAAGGGACTGGGATTATGGCTCAGTGGTAGAGTGTTTACCTAGCACCGGTGGGACCCAGGTTCAATCCTCAGCACCACATAAAAATAAAGGCATTGTGTTGAGTCCATCTACACCTAAGAGATAAATATTTTTTAAAAAAGATATCAAAAGCAAATTTAATATTTTTTCTTAGATATAAAAGAAACAACTAATCTATCAGTGAAAAACAGAAGGAGAATCTCCATCTATTAATGATACCCATTGGTCGGTTTATGAGATTAGTGTCTAATATACGAGATTCAATAGCAGAATCAAGGCTTCTTGTTCAAAAGAAACAAGGCTACTTTTAGCTTTTACTCCTTAAAAATTAATGAGAACATAGATGATCTCTAAAATTTGATTGATGATTGCCATGTTTTATGTTTACTTTTATATTATATTATTATAATATTTATGATATTTATTACCAAAGCAAAGATTTACAAATGACTTGAAATCCACATTAGTTTCATGAGAGCATTCAATTCAATTGGTATTTGGAATCCAAAGTATCCATGAAATGTTGGACATTGTGCCAAGTGGTATATTGCCCTTCACTAAAAAAACCCTGATGTTGAAATAGAAATCTTTGCTCACAGAGGTGGGAGGGGAAAGGTGTATAACATCTAAAAAACACTATGCTCCAGGAAATGTCATAATCATTCTCACATGCAAGAGATTCATAAGCAAAGTAAAAATGATAAAGCACTAGAGAGTTCTGGGTGAAAAAGTGCCAAGTACTAGGTGTTTCCAGCCAGAGAGCTGAGAACCTTGAATTGTTGAGTGCTCTTTGAATTCTTTCAAAACAATTAGAATTTTGAACTGTGTACATCTGCCCTTCCCACCACCCACACAAAAAGAACTAACAGTTTTCTCTACCAAGACTCTAAATGTTATCAAATGCTCATGTTTTAACAAAGTTATTTCAAGATAACTTCTTCACTTTAGTACATTTAAAAGTGAATTTTATTCAAACCATAATTTTTTCTCTTTATCATCATGAATAGCACATTCTATCATTTTAGTTTATTTCTTATACTGTTCCTTCTGGTTTAGGCCCACTTTCTCCACCCAGGTCTTAGAAGACCACCTAGCAGCGGCAACAAAGACTCATTCATCTCTCAGTGTTCAGGAGATAGGGCTGCATATTTGTTAGGGAAGAGCTTACTCTCATAGGAACGATCCCTTGATGAGAAGTCTTTAAATCTAGTGGTTTATCATAGCTAAAGCATATTTTGAAATAATTTAGACTTATATTGTTTAAATGCTACAATTTTTTAAAACTTAAGAGTGGATATATGAAAAAGATTAAATACATACGCAGAGTCAAGGAAATGAAATGTAGACCTAGGTAAAACAATTTAATTCAAAATAGAAACATGATGTGTATTTTCTAATTTTACCTTTTAAATGGGTTTATGAAGTAGTCTACCGTCTACAGAAAGAGTTATGCTTAATTTCTATGTGATTTGAGATTATATCCAAATATTTTTGGATCTTGACCCCCCTCCCATATTTTTAAAGACTATAAAAAAGAGTTTCATTTTAAATGATATAACACATCTCTAGTCTGTTGCTTCGAAACACAATAAAGGATAGCCAGTGGCAGTGGGAATTATTTTTTCAGAAATATTTTCCTGAATGAAAAAAAAATCTGACATAATAAATTGGAAGTTTAATACCTCTGCAGAAATTTTATCACTGATATATGAAAAAATTTACTGCTATATAAACATAGCCCATATTTTAAGGAAAATTTTTTTGGTTAGCAAAATGTGTTACTGAGGCTGGTAACTAGAGGGAGTTCTCCTATATTATAAGCAATACTCTAAGAGAAATAATATCCAATTAAAAAAAATCAGCAAGTAAAAAAATTAAAGGTAACCATTATGAAAATACTACGCATTTGCTCTAAACTTTGTGTCTAAACCTTGTCTAGTTTTTTCTTTGCATGAAAGGTGGATAAAGACCAAACCAAGTCAAGATTAACATTTCCAAAAGGGTCAGAGCCAAGTTATTTGGCCTGTGAGTCTGTTTATGCGACCTTAAAGACTAGTTATCAAGAGTGCATAGATTCACTTTAGTAAAAGGGAAAATGGAAGGAGATCAACCCTCTCACTTAGGACGAGAGTTCTCATATGACTGAGGAGCTCCTGGAACTTGACAAGGCTTCTGCCAGACACATAGTTCCTTTGGTCCCAACAGCAGGACCTCGGCTCTGTGTGTCCACCTGCTTCACTTGCCTTTCTTTTGACTGATGTGAGGCAAAATGAGAGGCTCATGGGAGAAAGACGCTCTTACAAATGGGATGGGGAAGGGGGAAAGGCTTTTCCTTTTGCCCATTAGTTTGCTTACTTTTGCCTTTTCTGTCTCAGACCACCGGGTGTCTGGAATTAATATATTTAGGGCCAAATCCACTTCAACTCAGCCACAGTTTTGGCATACTGAGCTTTCACTGTGTGGTTTGGTGTGCCTTTGGCCTTGCCCGTCTGCTGGTCAGGTAGTTAGTTCTAACCATGAAATTTGTGGGCGAGATTCCTAAGCCATTTCCTTACTCTTTCCATAGCATAGAAATTAGAGCATTAATATTTATTTAAAATTCAGGATCCTTGAGCATTGGAAAAATTTGTAGCACCTAAATATCCCTACATGTCTGCTGTGTGCTCCAGAGACTGACTGCTAGGAACAATTGCCAGAAGGTGTTACAACTTGATTATAAAAAGCCATTGGTGTCACCAAGTCCCTCCTTTGTCTGAACTCTTTCACCTGGGAGTCTAGAGGTCTTGACCACACACCAGGCCTTCTATAAACCTGAGGTAGGCGCTGAGGGTGTGGCCCACACTTTGTAGACTCCAGTGTCCGGGTTAGAAAAATAGGCGGCAGCATTCTCAGAAGGTTACAGTCATTTTAAAATTTACCTCAGCCTAAAGTTAAAGGCCAATATTTTTATGCTTTTTTTTTTAATGTTGCACATTGCAAATACCAGCCAGCACAGTAATATGCAGCAAAAGTGTACTTTATTTATAGCAAAATGAAAATGTTTTTTAAAAAGCAACAACAACAAAAAAAAAATCAGCTTCTGCTATTTATTTGGAGATCTCAAAGAACTGCCAGAAGTAACCTATTGAAGCAGCCCACTGGTTTTCATGATGTGGCTTTTGGATAATAGGAACCCGTGAAGGTGTTCCAGGTGGTCTGGGGGCAAGCCCAAAATGCAAGTTATACACACGCAACAACATATTTTTATAAATGTATTTTCCACTGCAGACCTAAGCGTGTGCTGGAAAGCAAAAAAAAAAAAAAAAAAAAAATGGACTTTAAAAAGTTAACCACAATTACAGAGCCAAGCAATAACACCACAAAATGGTCCTGAAGGCTTTGTGATATCAAAGAGAAGAATACACTTGGGTAGGTGGTCTTTGGAGCCTTCTGCTCTGCCTAAGTGCTCTGGGACACCATCCCAGGGCAGTGAAACTACCATAATCTTCCCAAGGTCTCCTGCAGGTGGCTATTCATCCCAGAGAAAGGCTCACATTTTTCAAAAGTTTGGAGCTTTTTTGGTATATTTTTAATAGACAATTTTAGTTGAATTCAATATTTTGAGCACATGATACTCAAAATTTCTCTTTTGAAAGCTTTCTAAACTGAGGAATAAATAGAAGTAAAATGTTTTATTTGGGGGGAGACAACTTTGTTAAAATAAGTGTTATTTGGGATCATATAGTCATTGATCGTGTGTGTATGTTAAATTTATGTTAAATTTGATGCTGGTTCTAGAAGAAATTGAATATTTCTCCAAATACATCTATAGAGAATAATATTTATTTTCACCCAAAAGACAGTAAAATAGAAGCTTGGAGATTAAATAATTCAGCTAACTTCACACAACCATAGAAGTTAGGTACAAACTTCAACTTCTGTGCTAGTTATGTGTAGGGTATTCTCATTATGTCTTTTTAATCTGTCATCCTAAGCTTTTTCACAAGTTTGATTTGACTATTATGTTGCAATCTCTTTTATAAATGGTGGCAATCATAACCCTCTGACTTAAGAAAGGACTTGACAGCTGTAACTAGACATTCCCTGCTTTATTGAAATTCAGGGAAGGCACTTTTCACCATAACTGAAAAGTCTGATCTAGAAAAGATCTTTACTTGGTTGAGAATGACCAGTGTATCCAAAGATTGAAGACTGCATTATTATTCAGGGTTCCTCAAAAACTTTGTGGATCCCCTAGGAGAGATGATCCTCTGTAGGTTTCTTGCTTTCTATAAGTCTTGGTGACTATGCCAATCACATAATGCCTTGACTGATCCTTATACTAGTAATTATTCAGGGTTTTGTTCATGAACTTGTAACCTCACAAGATAAGATAATATATCATCTAGGGTGTACTAAATAAAGAGGAGGGTTGCTTATTGCTTGCTATAAAAGTGATAGGTTTCCCAAGACTAGAATTTCTCAATTGGGATTCAAAATCACTACATGTGAACATCCATCTGGACCCTATCTTACTGTCATGGTGGGATCTTCAAGCAAGAAGAATTGTGATAGGAAAATTATAACTCCAAACAGCTTAAACTCTATTCTCTTGGGTTATGAATATAATAAGATACTAGGTTCATGACTGTTGCTATACATAAAAAATTTACAGAGGTATTTGTAAATTTGATGCTGATTCTAGAAGAAATTGAATACTTCTCCAAATACTAAATAGTTCACCATAAAATAGATTTTACTGGATTATTGGTGTGAACCCAATGTATTCATTTCAGCATTTATAAACAAAGGCAGAAAAGGAAATAAAATACATACAGGGGAAGAAAAAGAGATTCAGAGTATACCAATAGTGGTTCTGATTATTATAGGTGGTGTCAAGAAACCAAAAACAACCAGTAAATAAACAAGGACCTCAGTAGGATAATGGATTTGAATTTACTTCTACTAACATAATACCTAGTATCCTTGGAAGTAGACTTATCCCCATAGATTCAAGAGCAGAGTGATGTATGTTAAGTATTTGTGTGGGAAAACACACATACACATATACATACAAACACGGTTACTCTAAAAGCTAACCTTATAGAGACATAAGCTTTTAGTTTAGATAATTTTCATTTAAAGACTTTGTAGTGCCATAATTGTATTTCAAGTACTCTTATCTCACTTCATTTTTTTTCTTTGATTCTTTTTTGTTATTAGTTGTTCAAAACATTACAAAGCTCTTGAAATATCATATTTCATACATTTGATTCAAGCAGATTATGAACTCCCATTTTTACCCCGTATACATATTGCAGATTCACATTGGCTCATTTCATTTTTACCTCACAGTAATGTGTTCTCCTACTCTTGTTTGTGAAAAACAACATTTGACAGAGGTGGCCTTTTTTCTTTTTCCTTTCCAAATTTTTGCATTATTTCCAAATATTCACTCAGTTACCACATAAAACCTATACCACCAGTTGGTATAGGTTTCAGTTCTCAACCCATTAAGGATACACTCAGATTAAGCATTAATTACAGGATGTGAACCAGAAAATGTTTGGGATTCATGGATTCCGCTTTGTCACAACTTGGTCGACAAGATATGTAAAATAGGAAGGAATTTTAGAATTTGAGTTGACAGTCTCCAACTTATAAGTGGGAAAACCGAACACACCAAGATGTAAGGATATAATAGTGAATGGTCAAACAGAGATGGGAGCCCAGGTTTAGGCTTCCTAAAACATTGAGTTTTCTATTCCACCCATTTCTAAACACATCGAAAATTTATGCCCGTCCTTTATGTTAAATTCGAACATACACAAATCAGTGGCATTCTCTTTCTTCTTTCCAACTGCTCCTTTATTTACTACTCCTTTTCTTACTTATCCAAACAGCAGCAACGGCAAATACAAATACATTCATAGCCACAGATTCCCAGGGAAGGCCTTCTCTGCCAAAAGCTTGCCATTACTGACCCAGCAAGAGGTTTAGAGGAGAATAAAGAGGAAACAGACCAAATAATCTTGAATCAGAAGGTCCTTGGCAGGTTGCAGTTTGCAGAACATTGCCCAGAGGCCATTTCCCTTTCCTTTTGTACATATTCTAAGGAATAAATTTTGTTCTACTGACATGATTTCTCTCTATTTGCTCAATCATCCCTGGTGGTAAAGAAATTCTTAAAAAAAGACTTTCTCAAAAAGTCTTACTTGAAGAATCCAGGCAACTGACCAGCATAACTGAACTTGAATTATTTGGTGGAACTAAATGTGTCATGGAAGGAGTAAAAGATATGTATTAGAAATTCTGCTGATGGAGAGCCATTCTGAATGTTAAAATAGCCCAGGATGCAGTGCATACTTCTCACATCATTAACTTACACAAAAACATGCCACTGTCAACGACTTTTCAAATTAAGTAGCCTGGATGACTCTAAAAAATGTTTGGTTTGACCCACTCCATGAAACAGTCAGGTTCACCTCTGTAGTTGTAAATATAAATCTTGCTTGATTTAGTAATCTGCAGTGATTCAAAACATTTTTGTGTAAGTAGAGAACAGATAGTTAAAGAAAAAAATATAGTAAAAAAAAAAAATGAAGAAACCAAAGCATGGAAAATTGACTCCAAAGGAAGTTTCACAGGAGATTTTGGAAATTAATACATGTTGGTATCCTTACACTTTGCCTAAGATGTTCTTAGTTAACTACATTGACGAACCTTTATTTGGTCCTCATATCACTTTGAGTTTAATGACCTTGTGTACTTTCCACAAATCCTCCAGAAGCTAGTAGATTAACAACAAAATAATCTATAGTGACAGTTTGCCCAATATTACCTCCCAGCGAGCCAGAGATATGGATAGTCAAGGGCACAACAGTTTGTCATTTCAAAACATTTGCCTGCTTTGAGGCTTATTAAAAAACAGCACTTCTCAGTCTTCTCTGGTGAAACATTGAATAATTTTAATTTAACACATTTGTTTGTTCTGCTTTAAATTCTTTTCTTCAATCATACTTATCTGAATATGCAACAGATTGAGAAAACCACACACAAAAACATTTTAGGTATTAATTTAGAAAAATCAATTCTTGTTTTTTAGGCTCAGCCACTTTTATGTTTCGCCCCCTACCCTCTTACCATTTAAGAGTCTCTTACAAATCAAAATTCATTCTGCTGTCATATATACCTTCCAGACATAAAAATGTAACTGAATTCATCAGACCTAATACTTAAATAGAAGGACTTCAAAAATTCTCACATTTGCTCCTTTAATGTCCATGTTAAAGGAGAGCAGGGAAGTCAGCAAACTGTACCTTAGCAGATTGTATCTCTCTGGAGAGTGAGTGGCAGTAGTGGTGTGGCTGCTAAGAAAGACAATTGTGCAAACTCAGGGTAGTCTCCTAAAATAGTGGATGGGTTATCACAAACAGCTCACCAGAAAGTGAGGCTTCACCAAGTAGCTATTGCTCATCATAAAGAACTAACAACTTTATAAACAGGGAACAATGTACTTTCATAAAAATATATGAATAATTAATTCACAATTTCTTCCTTTATAAGTATCAATTCATAACCCTATTATATTCCTGATAGATAACTTTTCCTTGTTTTTACTACTTCCATGTCATTTTATTTTTGCAATTTTGTATGAATGAGAATAAATGATTTAATTAAACTGAATCCCAGATTATTTTGTCACTGAACTGAATTTGAGATTATATTAGCATTTATTGCAAAATATCAATTACTTACATATCAGTTCCTTGTTTTCTTTCATTCCCCTATTATCTATATTTTGTGACCCATTATTCTTTATATCATTAATGGAGGACAAAATCATGTGAACAAAGAAATAACATTTATTGTCTAGATAATATGGACCAGGCACTTGGTATTTTAATATATAATTTTAATTAATCCTCACAACTACCTATGAGCTAAGTCTTTTTAGATTTTTTTTTAAAAAAACAGATGGATAAAGAAGCTAAAGCCAGTAAAACAAATTGCTCACTGTTACTTAACTGGTAAGCAAAGAGGTGCCAGAAATAAGGTTCAAATAGACATTTTAAATTACTAGTTATTAGTTATATATAAGTAATGATGGCTTAAGTAAAAGATGTAAAAAGTCTGAACTAAAACATCTTGTTTAATGCTCATTAGTTTTATTAGTTTAGAGAATACTAGAAACTTTTTAAAAGAAGCTATTTAAATATATAAACCATTTAGGATTAAAAAAAGATAATTTGACTTCCTCTTTTGTCTATAATGTTATCACTTTTGACAAAAAACAAACTCAAGTTCCATTGAAAAATAGTTGGTAAAGTTAAGTAACACCTATTTCCACCACTGAAACACAGACTCTCAATGTATGGAGGAGGTGTAAGGCAAACAGAATTGAAAAAGCAAATATTTGAAGGATCTTGAGAGAAATGAACAGAATTTCTACTTAATTCTCCCTCTGGAGCAATTGCTGATTGAGGATGCTGGGAGAAGATAAGCACTTAGGCAAAGCACTACTGCTAAAATAAAGAGAGGCAAGGGGTTTGAGAAATCCTGAAAGCCTGGAGGAAAAACTGGATTTTTCATTTTTTAAGGAAGTCAGCATTTCTCGGTTCAATATGCCAGAGGAAAAAACAAATCAAAAATATAAACAGACTATTATTATTTTCTTAAAACTAGTCAGACTCTCTAGCTGCATATGACAAAAGACCAAGAAGGCTATAAGACATATAATAAAAAAGAGTGGAGTGGTATTTTCAGCAACCTCATCATGCTCAGGAGAGTAAAACAGGCTCAAGAACAATCAAAAACGTCAACCACTAGCAGATATTGCAGGCTGCTAGTTAGAAATGATGGTGGGCTGTGTGCTTAGGTAGGGCTGAAACAGAGGTAGATCAAGATTATGAAGTCAACAAATTAACCTCACTCTGATTATCAAAGGAAAAGCTAAACTTTTTAAAGATAGAAAGGATTAGGATTATTTAACCTAACATTTTCTTTATAGATATAAAGCATCAATTGACAATTACTGATGAGAAATGCATGATCCTAAAACACAAAATAAAACATGAACACATTGATCAATCAGTTACTGGAGCCATCAGACTTAGCTCTTAGATTTTAAGTAGATAACAAGTACAATTTATCCAGAGGATAAATACATAAAAATGAAACAAATGAAAATTATAAAACTAAAAAAATATGACATTAAATATGACCAAAATAGATTTAACAGCAGATTTTACACAGCAAAAAAGAGATCAGTAGAAAATATACATGTTGAATTGAGAGAAGAAACTAGAAGATTCAGAAAATCTCATTAAAAAACATACTTAAACTATGTAAAGAGATTTTAATTACTCTGTTGAAGAATGAGACCAAACAATTAAGATACTGACTGAAATCTTTCTAAAATACAGCCTGTGAATGATTCAGTAAACATTGCAAATACCAACCAAGACAAAGAATAACTAATGAACACCAAATTGTGAAAATCTGGAAAGTAGTCAGATTGAAAAGATGTTATATGTAGAGGAGTAATGGTTGGATAAACAGCTGATATTTCAATAGATATTGAAAGACTAAAAACAACGGAATAGTCTTGAAAATAAAAGCATTAAAAGAGAATAAAATCATGGCATTTGCAGGTAAATGGATGGCCAAGTGAAGTTAACCAATCCCAAAAAAACGAATGCTGAATGTTTTCTCTGATATAAGGAGGCTGACTCATAGTGGGGTAGGGAGGGGGAGCATGGGAAAATAGATGGATTCTAGAAAGGGAGGGGGCAGAAGATTAGTAAGTGCGGTGGAATGTGATGAACATCATTATCCAAAGTACATGCATGAAGACTTGACTTGGGTGTCAACATACTTTATATATAAACAGGTATTACACATATATACCACAATTATTCATAAGAATTGCAGAGAAAAAAACAAAGTACATGTATAAAGGCATGAATTGTTGTGAGCATACTCTATATACAAAGATTTGAAAAAATATAAAAAAATAATTTCTCTATTATTATTTTTGAGTTGCTACTTAAAAAATAACCATAAACTTGTTAGTTTGTAAAGAGAAATTTCTCCTAGTTTTGAAGGTGGGGAAGCTGAAGATCAAGGTACTGGCAGATTCAGGATAGCTACCTACAAATTGGAAAGCAGCTATCTTTTCCTTGTGTCCTCATATGGCAGAAGGGGCGAAAGAGCTCTTTGGGGCCTCTTTTATAAGGTCGCTAGTTCTGTTTATGAGACCTCCACCCTCAGGACATAATCACCTACCAAAAATCTCACTTCCAAATGACAGCACATCAAGAATTAGGTTTTGGTATATGGATTTTGGTAGTGCTACAAATAATCAGTCTATAGTATTCCATCCCCCAACCATACCAAATTCATGTTCTTACATGAAAAATACATGAATTCTATCTCAATCATCCCCAAATCTCAACTTTTTTCATCATTAACTTCATTCTGACTTCTAAATCATATTTACATATCAAAATCAGATATAAATGAGACTCAAAGTACAATCCAATCCATCCAAATTACCCCCCAGCTTCCAGCTTGTGAAATCAAACTACTACATGCTTCCAAAATACAATGGTAAAATAAGCATAGATAGGATACACATTTACATAATAGGAAAAAAATAGTAAAGCAAAATGAGTGAAGGGTTCCAAGCAAATCTAAACCTAGAAAGGTAAATATTTAACATAAATGGCCAACAGGTGTGTGGAAAAATGATTGTCATCACTAACCATCAGGGAACTACAAATCAAATCCACAATAAGGTATCACTTACCCCAATTAGAATGGCTTTTATGAAAAGGACAAAATGTAAAAGTAAAACAAAAAGTATGTTTTATGAATGTTGAATGTTTTCTCTGATATAAGCATGAATGTAGAGAAAAGGGAAAACATACCTATTGTTTGAAATGTAGATTAATGTATCTGTAATGGAAAACAGCATGGAGTTTCCTAAAAAGTTAAAAATACAACTATCATGTGATCTAGCAATCCCACTACTGGCTGTATACCCAAAGGAAGTGAAATCAGTATGTTGAAAAGATATCTGTACTCGTGTTTATTGAAGCCGTTTTTACAGTAGCTAAGACATGAACAGTCCTAAGTGCCTACATATGAATGAATGGATAAAGAAACTGTGGTACAAAGACACAATGGAATAAAATTCAGATATCAATTCAAATTAGGAGGTAAAATCAATAGACATGGGTGACTGAGTGAGCAAACAGTAAACTTAAATACATATCAATAAAATTATTGTCTGAACAAGAGAGAGAAGATAGATTGAAAACAAATGAATAGAACTTTGGGGACCTATTGGTCAATAATAGAAAATCTTAGCTCTGTGACATCAGACTCCCAAGAAGAAAGGAGAGTGTAGAGGTTTAAAAAAATAAAAGACTGAAAATTTCACAAGTTTAAGAGGCTCAGTGAATCCAAAGCATAAAGTACAAAATAAAATAACAAACACCACCAACAACAACAAAAAGGAGTATGAAGAGAGCCCAACTGAGTGGGAGAAATATTTTCCAGCTACTCTTCCAGAGGATTAGTATCCAGAATATATAAAGAACTAAAAATAGAATTTTTCCTCTGATATGTGGAAGCTAACCCATAATAAGAGGCCTGAGGGAGAGGGGAGAATAAAAGTTCAGGGGAGTAGACAAAGGGGAATGAAGGAAAGGGAGAGCAAGGATGGGAAAAAGAAAGATAGTGGAATGAATCTGACCCAACTTTCCTGTATATGTATATAAGTATACCACAATGAATCTAACCATCATGTACATACACAAGAAATTAATTTTAAAAAATAACTCTGGGTAAATGGCAGAAAGATCAACAGAGAGAAGGGAGTGGTGGTAGGGACAGGGAAGGGAAGGAGAGGTACTGGGATCTGAATTAGAGAAAGATATATTTCATGCTTTTATAATTATGTCAAAATGGATTCTACTGTCATGTATAACTAAAATGAACAGATTAAAAAAAAACTAAAAATAACTAAACAACAACAAATCAATAGATTGGCAAATGAAGAAATTCAAATGACTAATATATGAAAAAAATTCAACATCTTTTAGCAATCAGGGAAATGCAATTCAAAACTGCACTGAGATTTCATCTCACTCCATTAAGAATAGCAATCAAGAATATGATAGTAAATGCTGTCAAGGATGTGGATGGAAAAGAATATTCACACATTGCTGGTAGGATTTTAGATTATTACAATTACTATGGAAATCAGTATGGAGGCTCCCCAAAAGACAAGGAATGGAACCACCATATGACACAGCTATACCACTCCTCAGTATTTATCCAAAAGAATTAAAGTCAGCATACGCTAGTGATACATGCATACCCATGTTTATAGCAGCACAATTCATGACAGCAAAGTTGCAGAACCAGTCTTAGTATCCATCAACACATGAATGAATAAAGAAAATGTGGTACATACGTATTCACACAATGGCGTTTCATTCAGTAATAAAGAAGGACAGTTAGGTTGTTTGCAGGAAAATGTATGAAACTGAAAAGCATCCAATTGAATGAAATCAGCCACAGTCAAAGTCAAGAGCTATATGGTCTCATGTGCAGAGGCTAAAAAGAAAAAAGTAAAAAAAGAAAAGGGAGGCGGGGGGTGAAGGTGCTGATTAAAATAGAAGGAAACCAGTAGAGTTGAGGATGGATATTAGGGGGGATGGAAGAGAGAAGAGAAAGGGGATGCATTGGGGAATGAAATTGATCATATTATGTTTATATGTCACAATGAATACCACTATTGTGTATAATCATAATTCACCAATAAATCTCATCTCCATAGCCATCTTTCTGGTATCCCTATGTTTACACATAAAACTGAGATAATCACATATTTCTAGTTTATAAATATTTAAGAATTAAAGAGTACTAATGAATTCTGTCATTTAAGGAAATAAAAGTTGTCTTTCCTATGAAGACACGTTATCATCCCAGCCAACATATGAACAGGTGAATCATGATATTTTTCCTCCCACTTCCCTCATGATGGCTTGGATAAGTCTGGCATGAGGATATAATTTATCTTCTCTCCTCATGCAGGGCAATGGTCAAATGCTTTTCCTTATTGAATTGACCCTAGCACCAAGCAGAGTTGGTACTAATGGTGACTAAGTACATGTTTGTTAAGTGAATGAAGAAAAAACAGGAGGATAAGTTCATTAATACTTTTCTTCTTTGATTTATGGTAAATCCTCAGGTACCCTTTGGTTGTCTTACATGCTGGGTTACCTTATGTGACAATCCAAAGCACTTCACTGAAATATTTGCTTTACTCACACATGACCTCCTATTTGCTCCTGTCCAGTTTCTTCTGCATCAGACCCTGAAAGTGTGACTTTATTACTCAAAGTGAATTCTTTTATCACACATGTATACTAATGTGTGTCTATAACATGTGTGATCACTACTAGCTGAGATAAATTAATTTTGCATTAATATTATAGATTAATCACTTCTCATAATAGGAGGATAACTGTGGGAAGTATCAGTAATTGGAAAAATGATCAGCATTATTCTGTTACACTCAGTTGGCAGCCTTTTTTTTTTTTGTACCAGTGATTAAACTCTGATTCGACCACTGAGCCACATTCCCAGCCCTATTTTGTGTTTTATTTAGAGACAGGGTCTCACCGAGTTGCTTAGCACATTGCTGTTTCTGAGGCTGACTTTGAACTTGCTATCCTCCTATCTCTGCCTCGGGAGCCACTAGGATTACAGGCACGCACCACTGCACGCAGCTAGTTGGCAGCATTTTTATAGAAGGAAACACTGGCCAGTAGGCCACCTTGGGTTCTAGGGAAAGGAGGCGGCTGCCTGCAGTGGGAGGGATATGGTATCCAAGTTAGCCCAGATGTCATGATTGAGGAATTTCATGGGATTTGCACTCAAGAAATATGACAAGAAAAGGACATGAATTTGTTAAAAATATTATACCTCATATTTTGAGATTAAGAAAGAATTTTCAATAATTTAGCCAAAATTTCACATTGAGGTAGAACTGAGATGAGGATCTCCGTCTTCTTCTCTGTACAGTGCTCTTTCTCTTTCATCTTCCGTGTTTGACCACTAACAAATTTGTTTTAATTACCCTGTTTAGAGGTTGAATTATTAATGCCTGAAAATGAGATGCAGAATATTCCAGAAAGTTTTTCTAGGAATGTCAGATTTAAGTGTGATAAAACACTGAGTTTGAAAAGAGGGCGCAGCAACTGAGACATAGCATGATATAGGCTATGCCTTCAGTGCTCCCATGTTCCTCTAAATCTTAAAAATCAGTATCTCCCTGAAATGGTCCCAAGGGTGCTGAGCCAAGTCTATTAATTGTAACTTGAGAATGGTCTCACTTAACATTATCTTAATAATGCAGACTCCAAAAACATGTAATTCTCTCTGTTCCCAGTCCAACATAGACCTAGATGTGAACAGGAATATTTATATGTTTTCCCTTTGAGTTTTATTATGTTATTTAAGAAATATTTTGTATGTGTAGAACAAACTTCATGAATTTTGAAATGCCAAATGTAAAAAAGGCATCGTGTCAGCTTTAGAAACATTTACCATTCTGCTCATAAGGATCATGTTTATTTGACCTACTTGTGGCCACTAAAAACATGCTATTCTAAAGGAAAATGTTTTAAAATTTTGCCTAAAGCTTAAAATTTATAACAGATAAAATGTTATTCTCTATTTTAACACGTTTTCAAATTAGATAACTTCTGCTATGAAAATATTACACAAATATGTCTCATGTTTTTGTCTTAATGCAACATTAAAAATGCATCTTTAACTCATAAATTTTAGAATTTATCTAGAAATCAACCATCTTTTAAAAGATTTTAGTTTCATAGCAAAATTAAAAGGTACAGTGAGTTTTCCTCTATCCCCTGCTCCTAGATGCATAGCCTCCCTCATCAACATCACCTGACAATCGATAACATCACAGTCACTCAAAGTCCATGGTTGACATTAGGGTTCATTCTTCCTGTTGTATGGTCCATGGGTTTGGACAAATGTGTGGTGACGTGTGTCTTATAGTATCAACACAGGATTTTCACTTTCATAAAAATTCTATGTTTTACCTACTGTCACACCTGCTTATCCATCCCCTTGGCCTCTGGAAACCTCAAGACTTTTTTTTTTAACTATAATTTTACTGTTTCCATGATATCATACAGTTGGAATCATAGTATATAAGCTTTTCAGATTGATTTTTATTTCACATAGTTATTATGTATAAACATTTTCTTTATTTCTTTTTATAGCTTATCTCATTTTTAAACATTAAATAATATTACATTGCCTGGATGAGCCATAGTTTATGTTTCTATCTGCCTACAGAAAGACATCTTTGCACCCATGTTTTGGAAATTATGAATAGACCTACCAAAACATCCATGTATGGGTTATCATATTGTAATAAGTCTTCCTTGGTATTTCCTTAGGGTAAGAAGCATAGTTGTACTGTATATTAAGTATATTTAGTTTTGTAAGGAACTGTCAAGCTGTCATCCAAACTGGCTGTACCACTTTGCATTTCCATGTACCATTGAATGAGAGTTCCTGTTGCTCTCCATCCTCACTAGCGTTTGCTGTTATCAGATTTGAAATATTCTAATAGATGCAAAGCGGTAGCTCATTTTTTAACAAATTTTCTTTTCCTTGAGGTCATATAGATGCAAATCACCATATGAAAATATGCTCTATATCTTCTCTGCGGGAAGTGTCTGTTAAGATCTTTGAGCAATTTTTTTTAATTTTAATTGGATATTTTTCTTGTTAAATTTTCAAGGGTTCTGTGTATGCTTTGAATAATCTTTTATCAGATGCATCCTTCACCACTGTTTCCTCCAGAGTTATAGCTTTATTTCTCCTTCTAGTGAGATTGTCTTTCACTGAGAAGTTCTTTCTTAATGAGGTCAAAGTAGATCAGATACTACATGTGGGAATTAGTTGATGGGTCAGCTCGTGCACTCATGTACTCTTTTCACCTTTATTGTGAAACAATTGTGCCTGTGGCCAAAAGAATGGTTGGCATCATGGAAATAAGGGGCTTCTTTGTGGAGTTTATTCAAATTTGAAAAGCAAGAGGAAGAACTGTGAAGTGAGTTTCATGGCCAGGAACTCACCACTCTCATTTGAGAGGCTGCACCATATTTTAAAAATTTTTTTCAAGTCTAACTACCCTCATTATATCCTGTTGGTAAAAATTTGCTTTCACGTCATTCAGCTAAAGAAATGGCTCACCAGGCTGAACTGTGAAATTAAGGAAAGGCACATTTTCTCATGTTATAGATGTCCTCAGATTGACCAATTTCATTTGGAAGATTTTTAACATATGTAAAAATGCACTCCGGACCATTGTTTTTAAAAGATAGAAACATTCCAGAAATCCCCCAGTAGAGATCATGTTATTAACCAATTGGTACAATGTATACAAGAGACATGGGATTATTTGTATAAAAACTTACAGCTCAAAAATTTATGGCAGTAATATAAACTCATGAATGTCCTGTGCTGCTTGGGGGAATTCTCTGCAGTAGCTAGATGACGGATGATGTGGCAGAGTGTGATAACAAGTACAGCTGCTTCTATAAAAATGAAATCATAACAAGCTAAGGAATAAATCCTCCATAAGAAATCTCTTAAAGTGACAATCCAGTTTACTTGTTTTCCTGTAATGGGATTCTACCATCTACTTTTCCCACTCAATGGATAAATCAGCTTTACAATATTTCTTGTCCTAATTCATCAAATGTTGTAAACAAAGTAATTTTTCAGGTGCAATTATTTAAGGTAAGTCTACAAAACCTAATACAAACAAGATAACTGCACCAAATACGAGGGTCTGTGACAATGAGCACACTCAAGCAAAGCATTTTCAGGTACGAGCATATCATTAGTAAAAGAAGGGTCTATTTTTCTTGAGTTTTTATTAAAGTTTGATAATTCTACATTGTTTAGGATACTAGGATATAAAATGTTCTGAAACTTTTAAAGTTATGGGTAAAAATTCTCTTTATGAAATCAAAATCCTATAGACAGTTAAACATGGTAGAGCATGCCTGTAATTCCAATGGCTAGGGAGGCTGAGGCAGGAGGATCATGAGTTCAAAGCCAGACTCAGCAAAAGTGAGACACTAAGCAACTCAGTAAGACCCTGCTCTAAATAAAACACAAAATAGGGCTAGGGATATGGCTCGTGGTCGAGTGCCCCTGAGTTTGATCCCTGGTTACCTGCTCCCACAAACATATCCTACAAACAGAAAACTAAGGGATATTACAAAGAAGAATTCTGACTCCTGTTACACTAAGGATCTTGGGTTGTCTATGAAGAAACAATGCTTAAGTATCCCCTCAAAGGCTTCGATGCTACTATGTGACTTTCCACAATGAACAGATCAAATTCAGTCTTCAAATATATGAAACTTATATTTACAGTTTAATCCAATGAGAAGATTTTTAAAATAAATATCAAAAACATGCTTGGCTAATGTGAGAATTAAAATATTAATAAATTTTATCTGATCTCCTGTATGAAGGATAATTAAGACTCAGACAAAGCAATGAAGTATTGCTTAAGGCAAGAGAATAATAGGAGTCTTATCAGCAGAGGCTGGTGCTCTCAGTGAGGTTACCACTTCCAAATTTCAGTGGTGGGGAAGATCTTTGATGCCTACTTTAGCTATAGATGTTCCATCCAGTAGAGGCTGGATGAGAATGACTGTATGCTTTAATTTATACAACTAAAAAAAACCCCATCATTTGCATATACTGTATTAATTGTTATAAATTATCTTATAATGTGTAAAATATACTTCTTAATCTCCAAAGATGTTAAAAGTACTCTACTCTTTATTAATATTAACTTTAATTATAGATCATTTATCAGCACACTCAATAAATGAAAAGGCTATGCTAGTCAGAATAACAGGATTTTACTATATCTTACCTTAGTTTGACACTTGCACACTAGTGTAAATTTTAATTGAATAAATGTGTACACACACACACACACACACACACACACACACAGAGTATGGTAACCATACCTCCCAGCATGTCCAAGTCCTAGTTTCTAAATTTTGTCCTGACATAATTATTAATACTATCCCTTTTACTCTCAGACACCTTTGGATGATAAATCTATGGTTCCCCTAACAGGAATATACACTTGGATATTTTGGGTTCATTTATATTTACCTGGATTTTTATTCCAGAATTCAAACACCTTGCTTGTTAAGGACGAGGTATGTACTTAAAGCAGTGTAAGTGAACAACTTATATCGAAACTTGAAACAACTTAATTTGAAACACTAGAGTCCTTTAAGCCACAATAGCATACACTAGTCATCCCATCAGGATATATTGCTGTTGCTAACACAAAAGACAGCTGGGAAAATATGTTATTAAATCAGATAAGGGAGTCAGGAAATCAATTATAGGTGTACAAGCCTTGATGTCTTCCCCCCCCCGCCCCCCCCCCCCGCACCTCTCCTCTCTCTCTCACACACACACACAATTACCAGAGTGGAAACTACTGTTTTAAGCATCCTTGCCACCAAGGTTAATTTATGTAAATAAAGATTTCTAAGGGAAGTGTTTCATTATAATGAGTTATGCAGATTCAGGATCTCAGGCCAGTGTTACTTAGAAGTCGTTCGCTCTTACATTACTTACAGGAAAAGATAATTCGTGGGGTGGATTCCTCATTTTCCTTAGGTGCTAGTCAAAATTTTGGAACACAGAATGATTGTGGCACATTGTCTCTGTATAGAAAGTGTTCAAAAAGTGGCAGATGAAAAAGTTGCTGAGTAGAAATATTTTTATTGGGCTGGAGTTGTGGCTAAGTGATACAGCATTTGCCTGGCATGCGTGAGACCCTGGGTTTGATCCTCAGCATCGCATATAAATAAATAAATAAATAGATAAATAAATAAATAAATAAAAGATCCGTTGACAACTAAAAAAATTTAAAAAGAAATATTTTTATCTTCTATCTGTATTTGAAAAATTATTTCCAACAAATAAATGTGTAAAATATAGATTGGTTCTATATTTCTTGGGTAATATATGAACCAAAGAAACTATCCTTTGTCTTACATTAAGATGACTATAATTGACAGAATACTTGAGAATGAGTTATAGAATCCAGGAAGGAAATGAGATAAGATAATATTTGGTGTATTATAATCTAAGTGAAAAAATAGTTTAAAATCAAGGAAAACATCTAAAATGGCTATTCTATTTTCGCTCATGTTATATTATTCTATTTAAATTGATAAACTTATTTTAATCCTTAAAAAGTGCTAGAACTATTCTTTTAGAGTTAATTACAAAGCTGACCCATTTTAGAGGAGATTATGTTAGTATCAGTGACATGTCAATTCATTTCATTTGCTTTCAAGTATAAAATAGCCTTTTGATTTACTTCAAAAATCAAAACAAAGAAGCTAATTGATTTATTCTTGTGCTAGCAAATATCATTTACAAGCATGCTAATGCAAACTTAAGGCTGCATCTCTACTTCATTGTACCAGATTAGCTAATATGACATTCTCTTTTACATGGTTTATGATTAGGCTAACCTGAACTTGGGCATGAATTCCCTGGTATGTCTTATATTTTGGTGTGAAGAAAGATTCAGCTGTGTGCATTCTCTATTTTTTTTTCTCAAAACATTATGTATTTCTACTTGGATTCGAGGTATTATGTATTTCAGATAAACAACCATGTTCGAACTAAAATTTGACTTTGCCTTTCCAATAAACAGAGTGTTACTATGGGATAGGAGACTTAGATTATGTAGTGTGTGGAGTCTGACTTGAGTTTCCCCCCCACCCTTTTGTTTCAGTTATTATATTTTTGGTTTGGAGTGTTGGCTTATTTTCATGCTTAATTTTTCTATGATAATCAGTTGAAAGTTTCAACTCATAATGAAATATTTGCAAACAGTGTGCAAAGGTTTACCAGGTAACTACTGAGGGCTGTGTGTCAAATGATCAAAGATAAAATTAGCCTTTTGGATGGAATTTGTGGATATCGAAGTGAAGATTAGTGAGGAAATGTGATCCCATAATAATAATGATGATGTACATTTATAAGGTTCCTTTCCTTGGGAAACAGGAACACTTATCTTCTGCCTCCATTTTCTATCTGTCACACATTTGGAGTTTTTCACAAAGTTAAGACAGACATAAATGAAATGCTCTGACTTTAGCATTTCTTTTCTTGGACATTAACAAGAGCAACCAACCTCAGGATCTAGGGAACTATCAGTATATAAATAAGTATGTGATTTCAGACTTTTCCCATTTACAGACATAACCCTTGGAACTATGATTAAATTAGACATGGTAGTTTGAACATGGTAGCATCAGGTCAGTTTGAATAGGAGGTCTTCTCAAAATGCTCAGAAACCTGAAGATGCAGACCCCATCAGAGTCCAAGCATCACCAGTGAGAGCCCTAGTTCCTTATCTACTTTCCTAGTGATTTTGCCTTGTTCTCAACCCCAAATGGAAAAGTTGTCTAATGTTTCACACATGTGTACATCAAGACTATATAAATAGTTCCAAGACATATTCCTCAGCCAAATTCCCCAGAAACCATGAACCCATAAAGAACAATTGGTTGTAGCCAAAAGAAAATCCATCTATCTTCTAAATTAACTATTATTTAGTTGTCCATTTTCTTTTTGTGCCAGAATAGTTCATGAAATGAAAAACATATATTTTTTTCCAATTAGCACTTAGAGCAACCAAAATCTTGAAAAGGAAGAGAAATGTATTGGTACATATAGTTTTTTTTAAAAAAGATGCTTTTGTAAATCTCAATACATTCCTTTAAAAAAATAGCAGCTAATGTTGCTCCTTGAAACCTGTGAGTAAAAGACAATGGTCTTGCAAGATCATCACCTGAGATGGTAAAGGTTAAAGGAACTTCACAGGAGCACCCCAAGCACTGGTAAGATGTGGGAAGCAAGCCTCTCAATCCCCATCTTTGCTTTCTAAGAGTGTCCTACGCTGTCCCAAGAGTACAGGAAAAAGCACCTGACCATTATGTTGTTCCAAAGAATTTTATTGCATTATTCTGTAGTTTATAATTGAAATAAAAGAGATTTTCTACCAAGGACAACCCTGCTTATAATTAACCCTTGGGACTTACATTTTTCAACTCTAAGGATAAAGTTATTACAATGATAAAATCTTCAGCCAAATGATCACAGGAATATAAAAGTTGGAATGAATTCTCATATAGCCAATCTGAATATAAAAAGCCACTGCTTGCTTTCTCCTGGGACAAGAAGATGCATTATTGCTATGACCCAAAGGCCTCCTATTTTATTTCAATTTCCCTAGATAATTCCATACTTGATCCATGTGCACAATACAGATAGAAGGACCAAGAGTACTGAGGTTGTTAGTGTCAAGTTCATAAAAGACAAAATGCACTTTTTTCTCTTAACATCACAGACCACATTTGCAATGAGTAGATTAAAATGACATTTCTCTTTGATGTGACAT
This sequence comes from Callospermophilus lateralis, assembly GCF_048772815.1. NCBI lineage: Eukaryota > Metazoa > Chordata > Mammalia > Rodentia > Sciuridae > Callospermophilus > Callospermophilus lateralis. Next base: position 77,117,701 of record NC_135305.1, on the reverse strand, counting down.
TATATTGACTTCAAAATTATTTCATCTTTTGCCGATTCAGTTACATAATGTCTTTATGATATCACCATCCTACAACTGACTAAAATTTACAATACAGTAATAAAATGGAACTTTGGATTTGAGGAGAAATGTCTGAAAATACTGCTGGTGTAAGACAAAGTTTATAAAACATCATGAAACCTTGCAACACTGAATGCGGAGTTAAGTGCACTGATCTACCATCAGCAGGAATTGGCACACTGGTCCATGGATAAATATGGTCCATCTGCCTGTTTTAATAAATAAAGTACCATTAGATCACAAGTATGCATGTTCTTTTGTTTATTACCCATGGCTGCCTTCATCCTTACTCAAGTACTGTAATCACAATACAAAGCCAAGATTTCTTACTACCTGATCCTTATCTGCCAACTCCTACTCTAGAGTGTTGTTCCCTACTAGAACAACCTCCAGACCAGCTCCCTGATCATCCATTGACCAGCCTGCATCCCAGGCCAGGAATGATAATGCCCAGTGCCAGAGAATCCCACAAAAATGGAGAACTGCCTTCCTTAGGTTAAAAACAGCAGTCCCCATGGAGAACTCTTGCCATTGTCATTTGTAAGCTTAAGTTGGGAGAAGAATACAGATGCAAAGTGTTGAAAAGAAGATGGATGGAACAACAGAAGGTGAAGTAGGTATGGGTCAGTACTGTAATCAAAAAGACTGATGTGATCAAACTCATGAAGTCACAAAAGAGATATTTTAAAGTGGTTTTCATGTTTTTCCTGAGGTGCAGCATACATTAGAAATGTATACAAATCTTAGGTGCATATATGAATTGGGTGTATGCATCCATGTGACCACCACTCAGATGCAGATAATCAACACACCACAGTTCTTTCTAGCACTGCTTTCTAGACACCACTCAACTTGGAGGGGCAACTACTATTTTGATTCGTATCCTGTGGTAGGTAGCCTACTGGATGGCTGCCATTGACTTCTGTCATCTAGTATCCACATTCTGCACACTGCCTGACCATGTTGTATCAGTCATTTTGTGTGATCTATGGCTTACTACATAAGTGATCCGAGCACAGTTCAGTTCTGATATTCAGTTATGGAAGACAGTGGCTCTATCTTGGATTTTCTCTTCCACACATTCACAGATTACTCGCTCAGGGGAAAGTCATGTTATAAGCAATGGAACAAGTGGGACAACAGATAAGAAACTAAAGCCTCCAACAAACAGTAAATTGGGTGAATTTCGGCGAAGATACTTTAGCCCATTAGACTTCAGAGACTAGTCCTGGTTGATAGCCTAACTGCACTCATTACAGTCCCTGACCCAGAACTACCCAGTTAATCCACTCCCAGACTCCTAACCCATAGAAACTACATGTGATAATAAATTATTTTTTTCATGTTGTTATTTTTGCTCCAAGTTGCTAAGTTTTGGTTTAACCCACTATGCAGCAGATAACACATGACTATATATTTGCTTTGCTTACTTTTTAAAAAGACTCTTTAAAGAGCAGTTTTAGGTTCACAGTGAAGTGTAGAGAAAGGTACAGAGATTTCCTATATACTCTGTTCTAATTCATATAATATCCTCCATCATCAACACCCCTCTCCAAAAAGCTATACATTGTCTATAAACTGGTGAACCTACATTGATACATCATAACTATCTAAAGTCCTTAGTTTATGTTAGGGTTGGGTCTTACTGCTGTATATTTTATGTATTTGGACAAATACATAATGACATGTGTCCACCATTATGATATTACATAAAATATTTCACTGCCCAAAAGTCCTATGTGCCACCTATAAATCTCTACCTTCTTGATCTCTAACAACCTCTAGTCTTTTACTACTTTCATTGTTTTGTTATTTCAAGAATGTCACACTTGGAATAAAAAAGCATGTATCTCTTCAGATTGGCTTCTTTCACGGAGAATTATGCATTTAAGATTCCTCCATGCCTTTATGGCTTGATAGTTCATATCATTTTAGCACTGAATAATATTTCATTGTTTGGATGGTCCACAGTTTGTCCATTTGCCAACTAAAGGACATCTTCATTGGTTCCAAGTTCTGGAAATTATGCTTAAAGCTACTACAAACTTCTGCACAGCTTTTGTGTAGATGTAAATTTTCAACTCCTTTGGATAAACACCAAGAAATGCAATTGCCGGATCATACAATTAGCGTGTGATTATTTTTGTAAGCTATTTTGACCCTTATCTTACACCATACACAAAAGTCAAATGAAAGTGGACAAAAGACTTAAATGTTAATCTTAACATTACAAACCTCCTAGAAGAAAACACTAGGGAAAAGCTTCTCAACACTGATTTTTGACAATGATTTTTTGGCTATGACACAAAAATCACAGACAATAAAAGCAATAACAGGATTTAGGATTATGTCAAACTAAAAAGCTTCTATACTACAAAGGGGAAAAGAACCAAAATGAAAAACTCAGGAGTGGGAAAAATATTTTCAAATCACATATTTGATGAGAGGCTAAAATACAAAATATTTAAGGAACTTATAACTAAATAACAAAAATATAACCCAATTAATAATGTTTAAAAGACTCAGACATTTCTGCAAAGATAACATACAAATGGCCAAAGGTGTATGAAAAGGTGCTTAGCCACACTAGTCAGAGGGACATGCAAATTAAAACCAAAATGAGAGTGCCTCATATCTGTTAGACTATAAAAACAATCTTTCTGGATTAAAGGAGAAAAGAAAACCTTTGTATACTCACTGAGAATTTTTAAATGGTACAGCTGCTGTAAAACATTAAGGAGGTTCCTCAAGAAATTGAAAATAGAACTGCCATGTCATCTCACAATCCCAGTGCCGGTTATATATCCAAAGGAACTAAAATCAAGATCTCAAAGAGGTAACTTCACTCCCATGTTTATGGGAACATCATTCAAAACAATTAAGATATAAAAACAAACTAAATGTCTACCAAAAGGTGGATGAGTGAAGAAACTGTGGTATGTACATACAATATTATTCAGCCTTTAAAAAGAAGGAAAGCTGGCCATTTAGAACAACATGGATGGACCTGGGAGGCATTTTATAAAGTGAGATAAATCAGACAGATACTGTAGGATCTCACTTAAATGTAGAATCTAAAATAACAAAACTCATAAAGCAGACAATAAAATGGTGGTTGCCAGGGGAAGAAAAGAAAGAACAGAAAGGTTATCAGAGTAAAGGGTACACAATTTCATTTGTATGTGAAAAGAAAATTTATTTATAGATCTATGCAGCATAGAGCCAATGGAGAACACAGTAGCTACACTTAAAATTTGCTAAGAATGTAAACTTCATGTCTTACCTTTTCACATCTTTATATTTAGTATATTTCTTGAAAATACCATTTATTTTTATTTCCATCTGAAAATACTGTTTTTGATTGGTGTTTAGTCCACTTTCCTGCATTGCATGCCCTTATTTTCTACTTGCCATCGTACTAGGCCTTTCCTGCTTGCTTTTGGAATCAGTATTTTTATTTTTTAAACTCTGCCTTTTTTTATGGCATGTTATTTCCTATCATAGTCATCCTAGAGTTTTTAACACACATCTTGAATTTCTGCTGTATTCCCTAATTGGCACTTTAAATATTTCCAGAATAAAATTGGGATCTTTACAAATTTCAGTGTCTTCTCCCTTTTGTGGTATTATTGCCATTTAATTTCACATGTACTTAACCTTTGGAAGATATTAAAACTTTGCTTAAATTTTTTTTAAAAAAATCCTATTTCTATTTACCCATATGTATGTCACATTTCAGAATTTTTTTCTTTTGCACTACCAAGCTTCCATGTGGAACCTGTGCATGTCACAATAAAAATAGTGCCAGTTGTCGTAATAGTCATATACCCATCATGACCCAACCCCAAAACATTCAATGATTCCCTGCTTCCTGCAAGATACAATCCAGATGCCTTAGCCTGACATTCATGATCCTGCACTAAACAGTATCCAGTCCTATCAACTTCCCCTACAAACATTTTTGTGAGCTCACAGAAATTATGTTTAAAATTCAAATATATGTACCTGACCCATTGATCAAGGACTTACCAAATCTAGGATTTATGAGATCCAATCAAAAAGCATCTTAATTTTTATTTCATTTAAACTTTATTCTATGGTGCTCACCTGATAAAAATCTAGGTAGGTCCTACAGTCTTATAGTTTTTTAAAAAAGCAGGTAAACAATATAATTAAGCCATGTGAATATCAGAGTGTATTAACTACATTTCTCCATGCAAAGCTGAAACTTCCCTGCAGTCTCCCAGTAGGGCTGTCTGCTATTGTAAGCAGCAGGAGAAAAGATGTAAGAAATATAATTAGTTGTTCTTCACTTCTTTGTTCCTTTTCCTAATTCTAGTTGCAATTTTGGGCCCTTCCTGGGGTGGGACTAGGAAGGGCATGAAGGATATTTAAAACAAACCTCTTCTTCCATGAGACACTTGCCTGGGTTCTATAATGACCTGCGGCTGATGATCTCACCTGCAGGCTCCTCCTCCATCTTATTCCTCAGTGAGCCTCAGCTCAATTCTCCCCCACTTCAGCTTGACCTCTAGGTGGCCCTGTTGGACAAGATCTAAGGCAGCCTATAATTATGTACCACATCTGGACCTCAGGAAGCCCTTAATGTCCTCACTCTATGCCTGCACAAACTCAAAGTGCAGTCCAGTCTCAACATCCCTCACACCCCACTCAGGGGGCTTGCTGGTCTCTGCCTAATGCAACTAACTTTAAGAGACCCAGGAAGCTGAGAGGTGCCACTAAAAACCTCTTTTGTCTTAATGTGAAGAGAATGCACCTCCTACTTTACATGTTTTCAGAGTACATAGTACTCAAAACAGTCCTCTCTAAACGAAAGCCTCATCTCTCAACTGCCTCAAGTGCATGAGATGTTTAAGGTATGGAACTAGCAATTTTTTTTTTTTTTTTTAATTTCCCTGCTCAGTACCAGGGACTGAACCCAGGGCCTTGTGCATGCTGGGCAAGTGTTCTACTACCGAGCTATCTCCTGCCCTTTTTAAAAAAATTTTCCGCTTGGCCATGTTTCCCAGGCTGCCCTTGAACTTGTGATCCTCCTGCCTCAGCATCCTCTCCAAGCATCAGCTGAGATTACAAGCGTGTGCCGCCACATTCACCAGGTTTTGATTAGCCTTTGTGCCCTGCCTAGGTCTAGCAACTGCCTTGGAATCAGCCTTGACTGTACTGGAGCCTAAATTGAAATGTTTAATTTAGCATTCAGTTATATGCATTTGGTACTTTCTCATTCCCAAGCTTTTCTTTTCCCAGTTTCCATTCTACTTATACTTCCAAATATGTAATTACAGTTTGTTTGAATATAGCACTGACATTTAGGAAAAGAACTGAAGATACAAAGCACTTGCAGTTTGCACATTTGTAACTGCTAAAGAATTCCTTTATTTTTCTAGAAACACCACAGCATGGGGGCTATTTTGGTTTGAAAATGTAAAGACAAATTGGATGAATGCAAACCTTGTTTCTACAAAATTTAGAATCTTTAGTTCATCCAACCCAAGTGCACATGATATTTTATTTTGAAGGCATAGTTCTAATGATGGCTTTAGAAATCTGTTTATCAGGCTTCTTTCTCTGCTAATTTATAAAAATATACTTCAAACATCTTCTCAGGCTGCAATTAAATTTAAAGACTACGTAAACTTCTGTCTTTGTAGGTCTATCTACATGTTTCCTAATCTTTCATTAAAAGAATTTTTAAAAGTTGAGTTAAATGAATTGGATTAGAGTCTCAGTCATCTATTGAACAGGTGTGTGACCCTACACCTGCCTATACCTCAGTTGTTTAATCTGTAAAATTGCCTCTTTGAGTTAATGAGTAAATGACTAACAGATGTAAGGAGCTTCACGTGATTCTTAGAAATAAAGTGCTAAATAAAATTATCTTCCATTCTTCAAGTTTTCTTTTAACTTTTGTGTTTTCAATACACAGTCTTTTGACTGGGAAAACATGACACTTCCTTTGGAAGCACCCCCATTATCCCTTTCCACATCATCTTGTCTTTATTGCCTTGTGATGGCTATTGTTTTGTCCTGGGGATTGAACCCAGGGCCTCGAACCCAGGGCCCTTCTGCATGCCAAGCAGAAGCTCTACCACTGAGCTTTTTCATTTTATTTTGAGACAGGATCTCACCAAGTTGCCCAGGCTGGTTTTGAAGTTGCACTCCTCCTGCCTCAGCCTCCCAAGTAGCTGGGATTAAGGTTTGTGCACCATGCCCCTGGAAATTCCCTTGTTTTGCACTCTAAAATTTCCTTGCCATCGTTTGGAAATGTTCTATTTGTTAGAAAGCACTAGTTTCCTTTTCACTTGTCTCTCTGAGTTTTAAACTCATGTGGAACAGGAACACAATCTCTTCCGGCAGTGGTTAAGGACTTTTGAGATCAGTGGGGCAAGGCTCTAGTGTCCCTAAATAGCAGGAAGAAGGTGGTGTCCATTCCAGGAATTGTGAAGTTGGTGAGAAGAGTCACCTAGTCATTAGTGAGACTTACTGTTTTCTAGGGACAAAAGGAGTCTACGTGGGCTCTAGTAAGAGGATGGTATTCAACAATAATATTTAATTAGGCTTACCTCTGTTTTCAATTAGTTGAAGGAGAAAAAATTTAAATGCCTATCACATACGTGACTATTGTCATAAAAATAAAAACACTGCTCTGGTGCATTTTGTGCTACTATAGTAATTTACAAAAAGAACAGAAATTTTTTTTTTCTTACTGTTCTGGAGGCAGGGAAGTCAGAGGTCAAGGACCTGCAGTTCTTTTGTCCTGTGAGGTCTGCTGTTGGCTTGCCTGCTGCTGGCTTCCCTGGAGGCACCTCATGGTTGCATCCTCTGAAGGGGAGGAACAGCGAATCCTCACAAGGCTGAAGGGCAAACTTGCCCAAGGCGGCAAGAAGCCTCTTTTATAAGGATCATAACACGAGGGTCCTCATGTTCGAATCACCTGTTAAAGGCCCCAGCCTTGAATACTGTCCCATTGGCAACACCTTCGAAACACACAAGATATTATTCTTTTTATTTTTTAACAAGTTGTATTGAGATGGCATTCACCTAACAGATTTAATCATTTTTTTAATTTGTTTTATTTAGTTACACATGACAGTACAATGATCTTGACATATCATACATTTGAATCAGATGGGATATACTTTCTCATTTTTCCCTTCATTGTTATACAAAATACAGTTATGAAGATGTGAGGAAAAAAAAAAGAATAGCGTTACCCTAGATTAGGTAGAGAGAAGTGATGGGAGGGGAGGGGAGGGGTTGGAGAGATAGGAAGAATAGTAGAATGAAACAGATATTATTATTACTGTGTGTATATATGTGAATGCATGACCAATGTGGTTCTGCAACCTGTATACCTCAGAATAGATATTATTCTTATTGTTCCAGGTTGCATTCTCTAGAAAACAGAGTCTGTGATGGAGATTATTAGGAGGTTTATTAAAGGCTATTTGGTGAAAAAACATTTGGTGAAGAAAGTCTGAAAAGACAGGTGTTAACTTTAACACAGTCTCAATCAAGGCTCAACTAGGATCTCTGAAACTGAAATAACCGTCAGAGTTGTCCTGAACTGGATCGCAGGAGTGGGCCCTACTCTCCTAGGTTATTCAGTCATGAGATACAGGACATCCTGAGAAGAGGCATGACTTTGGGAGAAGGGACTTTCTTGAGTCTAAAGAATCATCAATGGGAATTTAACTGAGATCTGTCTATAGGCAGCTTCAAGCTTTTTCAGCAATAAGCCCTTCATTGTTGGGGGAGGATTTCAGTATTAAACATATCCAGGAAGCCTCACTCTTTTCAAAATAGCATGTTCTTGCCTATATTTACCATGATTGAGTAATCATCAAAATGATGAATCTGAGCTTGAACAAAAAAAGATTCTTAAAGGGTTTTGCTCTTGATCTCTGTAACATTGTTAGTCATTGAAGTTCAAAAAGAAACAAGATGATTTTGTTCTCGAGGACCTAGTACAATAAGTTGGTAATAATAATATTATTAAATATACCTCGTATATCAGAATCTTACACGACTTTCATACATATGTGAATCCACATGCCCACTTTCCTGCCCTTGGAAAAAACATCTTTTAAACAGTGTTGAACAAACTGGAGTCTACTGGCCAAATCTAGTCTGCTAGATGAGATTGCAAGAGAGATCACATGACTTGACGAATCTAAAACATTTACTATCTGGTCCTTTGTGAAAGATGTTTGCTGACCTCTAGTCTATGATGTACTCTGAGATTCATACTAATATGATATTAAGACTGATTCTGCATATACAATTAATAATGATCTATTATTTTATTTTTGTAAAAGCATATTGTCCCCAGATTAGAGAATATATTTTTTTATCTTTGATAATCAATTATATCCCCTTTGTGATTATATATAAATATTTTTTTCTTTAAATACCATTCATCTATTCGCCTTCATCACTATCATCACCATAATGCAAATAAGGAAAGTGAACAAGTGTTTAACCTAACTCTAGATAAGTCATGTTTAGTCAGTATGGTTTAACATTGTAAAAATGGTTAGAGGCCACCCTGAATGAAAATATTTTGTAGTATTCCACAAAGATTTATACTTATTGCTATTCTTTTCAGCATACATTTTTATCATAGATTTGGATGAAAACAAAAAACACGTTTATCCAATGAGTATATGACACAAAGCTATAGAGTCAGTAGTTACTCTATTAGATGACAGAAACAGTATTCAAAGGGATTGCAAAAAGTTGGAAGGATGGGCCAAAAGCAACAAAATGAAATGTAACAGGGCTAAATATAAAGCTCTGCATTTGGTTTAGAAAAATTGAGCTACAAATATGTAAATACAGGGTGGAGAACACATGGCTCAATGGCAGTTAAAGGTGGACAAGTTTTAGGGTTAAACGCAATCTTAATGATGAGCACCCTTTGATATGGATCTGAATAAATGCTCATAAAATCTTGCATGTGTTTTAATATAATCATGCACTCTGTATTCTAATTGCATTGCATTGATTAGTAATAAGCCATCTGGAATGATGCATTCGATTTGGGGAGCCATGTTATCTCAGGGGTACACTGTAGCGAATGCTTGACATTTTTTTCCCCACCATAGACATCAAATAACTGTTTTATCAGATTCTTGAAGTCAAGATGCGGCATAAAGCTAGGGTCTAATCTGACAGAGCCATAGTGAGAGCCGGAAATGAAAAGTAGGAGGGAATACTTAGAATTCACTCTAGCAAGGATAAAATCAGGGCTGTATATCTAATTTCTTGAAACTTTGGGGCAAAGTAATGCCCCAGATGCTGTCAGCAGTGAAGGTCATGGTACCTGTGGGACCCAACGTCTTCCCATCGTTGGTCCTGTGTGTAAGTTACATAGTTTCTAGCTCTTTCTGGGTGTAATAAGAGATGGTAATTTGGAATACCTCTTGGGTCCATCTCATCTCTTAATGCTTCTGTTCAGTTATTTTTATTTTTTACCAGCTTACTGTTTACAGCCTGACAAATGGGTGAATGTGATGCTGGTAGTGGTGAGGGTCACATAGAAAGATTATTATGCCAAGGACAAAGTAAAAGTAATGAAAGTAGACAAGAAAAAAAAGATGAGTACCATCAACCTATTGTTAAATGGCTAACATTGAGTTCTTAAATTATGAAAATCTTATTTTATTCAGGTTTTCCAATAATCTGCTAAGAAAATTGTTCACAGAAGGACTACATAATATGCCCTAGAGAGGAAGCACAATGCAATATGGTCTGATGGAACTGCCTATAAGGTAAGAGTGGAAAGGATGGTAGTTTGTCATTTTTTTCAATTTTATTATTCCTGCTTTATTATTCTGTTCTTTTACCAGTAGTATATTACTTGGTATTCTTTCCTTTTGTGGCCACTTGTTTTCAAGCAGCACAAAGAAAAGATCATGGGCATCACAGTCAGGCTAGACTGAGATCCAGTCTCAGATTGTCATAACCAAGTCTGTATTTGTGGCCTTGGCAAATTTGCTTTAGCATTCTGAACTGATATTAGAAAATCAGTAAAATAACAAACACTGTGTCTTACAAAGTTGTCCTGAAGTACAGTATATATGTTACAGTATAGGAAAGGACACAGGCCATGCTAGATAGTATACCCAGCCCTCATATATTTTGCCACTATCTTCAATTTTTGTGTTTGCCCAAAGATGGGAAATCAAAAAAAATTTGGATAAATTACATTTTCTTTTTAAAAAAATTCATGTTTCCATTTAGCTCTCTCATCCCCAAACCTCACCCCACACCACCCAGAAAATAACTTCCCTACTTTGAATAATTTCTATAATATTCAAACCTGGACTGATTCCTATTATCTTGATTTCATAAAATGAATTTCATGAAGAAAGACTCAGAAGTCTGATGTTTTGGGTTATACTAGGGATGTGAGAAAATAATAAAGAAATAGTACATTCTTACTACATACCGAGTTCTTCAGCCACAAAGTGTGAGTTCCTAGGGTTAGCCCTGATGTGCCACCATCTGGCTTCTGAATAGTTCCTATGAGGACAAAGATGAACAGGAGCTAAAACATTCACTGAAATTTTTAGTAAGCAATGTCTTCCTTAGCTTATCTCAAGGCATATTTTCACAGAACTGCACTGTTACTCTTTAAAAGACTATGAAAATGATATTTCTAGAAAAATATTAATATGTATTATATATGACTTAAATGAAGAAAAATTCCAAATCCTAAGAAACAAAAAAATTAGGAGCCACAATATATATATTAATTGAAAGTCAATGTTATAAAGATACCACTATTCTAAATTACTTTGTAAGTATACTGCAATTCTTATTAAAATACTTGTTCATCAGTTTCAAAAATATAGCACATTAGTGTGAAATATTAATCATAGGAGAAACTGTTTTTTTGTGACTATTAATGTTCAAATCACCTGAAAAATAAGCTGAGTCAGGAAATTTTTTAAAATGGAGTCTACCTCTACAAGCAGAAACATAAAATAAATACAAGATGATTAAATGAACTAATTAGAATATAAAACAGTCCCTTGTTTTGAAAGTACAAAAGTTTTATGAATATAAAGTGAATCTAATTCGTAATTATGTAAAGACAATTAAAATTAAACAAAACATTCCTTTTCACCTATTGGATTGGAAAAATAGATGTGGGAAAACTAATGTTTTTTATTGCTACAAAATTTTGTAGGATAATATGGTAATACTTGCTGAAATTTAAAGTGCACATGTCCTTTGACCCAACAATTCCACAGCCAGAATTTTATTCTAGACAAAAATGTGTCAATATCATTGAATAAGAATTCTTATAAAAAAATTGGTAATAAAAACAAACAATGAAGACAATAAAAGTTTAAATATTTGTCAATATAGAACAAATATTACTCAATTTTTATTTACTTATTGATCTAGTGGTGCTGAGAATCAAACTCAGAGCCTTACACATGGTAGGCAAGAGCTCTACTACTGAGCCATGCACCTATCCCTCAATAATCTAAAACTGTAAAACATATATGTATGCTCTGATATAGAATATCTCCAAGTTCTATTATAAAAAAATTACTATCAAAATTGTATAAATAAAAGAAATTAGGAGATATATATATATATATATATATATATATATATATATATATATACATATACTCTTATGGTGAATAAATAATAATGTTCTGTAAGGAAATATACCAATATTTCAACAGTGGGAAGCAGGCTAACATATTTCAATTTTATATCTTTTAATAGTGAATAGATTTTTTACCACATGTATTTATTAGTCTAATAGATTTTATTTTAGGTAATTTTAAGATGTGCCTACCATGAACATGAATTATTTCTCTATTTATTTAGATCTTGGATTTCTTTCATGAGAATTTTGTAATTGTCCTCATATATATCTTATATTTATTTTATTAGACTTATACCTAAGTATTTTAGGGTTTTTTATGCTACTGTAAATGACTCTTGATTCTAATGTAATGTTAATGTAAATGAAAGAACTTCTCATTGTTCTTTGTTGTGATACAATAAAACAATTGACTTTTGTATATTACTCTGTATTTTATGACTCACCATAATTGCTTGTTAATTCCATGAGGTTTTATGTCTATTCTTTTAGATTTTCTTTATAGAACAAGAACAATTTTAGTTCTTCAATCCAAAATTGTATATATTTTATTGATAATATCCTATTACATTAGTTCTGACTTCCAGAACAATGTTGAATAGGAGTGGTGAGGGGAGATATCTTTGGTTTGTTCCATATCTTAAAGGAAAAGTGTCTGGCTTCTTACAAATAGATATGATGTTATTTCTTTTTTTTAGTTTGCTGAGAGTTTTTAACCAGTGATGCTGGCTGGATTTTGTCAAATACTCTTTTCTACATTCATTGCTATGATCACATAATTTTTCCTTTTTTAGTCTATTGCTATGATGGATTACAGAAATTAATTTTCACATGTTGAACCAGCCCTGTACACCTGAAGTGAACACCATTTGGTCAAGTTCATTATTCTTTTTACAAATTATTGGATTTACTTTGCCAATATTTTGTTGAGCATTTTGTACAAGAAATAACAGATATTTGATATAAACGCAGATAGAAACTCTAAAAAAGAATCAAAAGGAAATGCTAAAAATAAAGCTGTACAATGTAAATTAACAACGTCATTAAAAAGCTAATCAGTAAACTGAATATGGCTGAATTAGTGAGCTTAAGAATACTCGATAGAAACTCTTCATATGAAAAACACATCATAAATTTCTGTAAAAGGAAAAAGAGAATACATATCCAAAATTGTCAAACAATTACAAAAGGTGTAATGTCTGTGTAATGGGAATACCAGAAAAAGAAAGAAAACAAAAGAAAAGAAGAAGGACAAGGAATATTTCAGATAATAACATTTTGGAATATTCCAAACATATTGACAGACACCAAATCACAGATCCAAGAAGTTCAGAGAACACCGAGTATAAGAAGTATTAAAAAAAATCTATTCCTTGGAATAACATATTCAAACTTCAGAAAATTAAAAAGAAAATCTTGTGAGAAGTACAGGATAAAAAAAAAAAACACCTTACTAATAAACATGGGTAAGAATTGCATAAGGCTTCTCTTTAGAAACCACAGAAGCAAAAAGAAGAGAATGTAGTGAAATATTTAAGAAAAAGAAAAGAAAGGAAAACAACCACCCAAAATTCTATATTCAGGGGAAAATCCAGTAAAGGAGAAATAAAGACTAGCTCAGTTGAAGGAATTTGTTGTGAGTAGACCACAACAATCTTGAAGATTATTAAAAGAAGTTCTTTCAGAACTCTTGAATCTATGTTAAAAGAAATTCTTCAGAAAAAAAAATGAAAATTAGATTTATATAAAAAAGAAAAGCATTCAAAATGTAATAAGTAGAGGTAAAATAAAATAATTTAATTTTTAAATTGTTGTTCAAAGTAAGAGTAGCAAAAATCAGATGATTACTGCTTATAGCTGAGTAAGTTTATGACAGCAACATTAAAAGAAATGAGAAGAAGTAGTTAAGAATACTTTGAATACTTTGCTATAAGGTACCTGCACCACCCAAGAAGAGGTACAATGTTATTTTAAAGTGGATTGGTTGTATATTGCATATGCTAAGACAGTCACTAAAAAACTTAAAGAAATATAATTTGAAATAAAGGAGTAATAGTGAAATCATACAACATGCTTAATCAAGTAAAGCTAGAAAAGGAAAAAGAGAGTAAAGGCAAAACCAAAAAATAATAATAATAAGAAGAAGAAGAAGGGCAACAAATAGAAAACAGAAACAAGTATAATAAAGTGCTCCTTTAGAGCACTTAGTATGTTAATCATAGTTATGAATTTCCAATCTGATAATCCACAAATCTCTTTGACACCTGAATCTTATTCTGATTTTTCTCTCTCTCTTCACCCTTCAAATTCTGTGTGTGTGTGTGTCTGTGTGTGTGTGTGTCTGTGTGTGTGTGTAGTGGTTGTGGTGGTGTGTGTGTGCTTGTTTGGCATGATTTTTGTTTTTGCCTTTTTACATGTGTTGTGATTTTTTTTGTTGTTGTTTAAAGCTGGACATGATATACCATTAAATGAATAGGGTACATCAACCTTTCGAGGGAGGTATTTATCTGGCTAGGAGTTAGGTTGTGTTTACAATTAGAAGAAGCTGCATATTTCAGAGGTTAAAATTTTCTTTGGGGTTTTCATTTCTGCCTCCCTGTTGTCTTTTGTTTTCTTAAGGGTCCTCCTTCAACCTTGCAGATCTTTTTAACTATAATCACTTCTCATACAGGTTCCCTACTGATGTGATAGTAAAATGCTTAGGGGAGGTGAAGTGTTCTTTAGTCATAGCTATGAGTAGGTCTCACTCTGTTACTGAGCCTGTCTTAGCTGTGACTGGGACCAGTAATTTCTCAACTTCTGTTTTCAACTCCCTGGATGGGATAGGAAGGCCAGATGAGCTGGAGTTGGACACTGTTAGGCTGTGGTTGTCAACTGGTGGACTTTGTTAAAGTGAACAGAATGCCATGGGTGGGCCACTTTCCAGATGCTTACTTACTTTCCCCCTCCTTCAGCAGGGGAAGGATGGGATTTTTCTTGGGTCTTTGTAGTGAGATGTTGGGGCTCTTGGAGATTAAACTTACAATAGCTTGAGGTCCTCCCTAATTCTGGGGTTCCAGGAGCTTTCCATCTCATAAGCTATCCATGCTCAGTCTCCACTCTTGATTAGTTATCCTTGAAGTGTTGTTAGGTGTTGGCTCCTGTGGACTTTTCTGCTCATACTTCGTTGTGATTCTCTTTTTTTCTGCCTGACTCCAGCTTAGGGCTGGTGGTTTACCTGTGACCTCAGGATCTAAAAAAGAGTTATTAATTTTTAGTTTGCATCTTTTCTTTTTCTTATTGCGAGGGTAAAAATGATGGCTTCTAAAACTTTCCTATATAGTGCCAGAAAGCAAAATGTATATATTTATTTGTAATTCATTAAAGATTGGGGATCTATAATGTCTATAAAGTTAAAGTTGTTTGTTCCACCTCTTCCCTCACCTGGTCTTGCCTTGCCTTCCCTTCCTTGCCTTGCCTTAGAATTTCAGTTCTATAAGCATTAGTGGTACAGAGAAGTTGGGGGTATAAAATACATCCTGTTAAAGGGGTGGTGCAATGTGGGGTGTCAGGTGAAGCAAAATGAGAAGTCCATGAACACACCTGGGTAGAAGGAGGGTACAGGGCATCAGCCTGAGAGAGATGATTGGTGCTGACATCAATAGTTATGAAATAAATAGAAATTGTGGGACACAGTAAGATGCAACAAGAAGATCCCAACCTTACTTTTGTGATGTCTTCACAATTATTAAAAACTTGAATATAATGAAGTTACGTTGAAAATCTGAGGAACACTGTATAAAATAGGTGGCCTATCATCTTCAAAAGTATCTGTTCATGACAGTCAAGGAGGGAATCAGGGTGTTCCTGACCAAAGGAGATGAAAGAAGCACATCGCCTAAATGTAAGTCACGATTCTGACCTGAGTCCTTTGCTATATGAAAGACAGTATTGGCACCTGAGTGGGGTTTGAGGTAATATAGGTATGTTTATTTCCTGATTTGAATGGTTGCTTTGTGATGTTGTGGGAAACTGACCTTGTATGTAGTAAATCACAAGGGGAAAAAAAAGTATTTTGTTAAGTTGAATATAAGGTCAACAATTCGCTTTCCAGGAATGGAAAAATATATTTGCAAGTTTTTCGTGATTGTTTCAAAATTTGCAAACAAAAATTTAAAGATGATTCCAATAAAGGATGAAAGATACAAGTGACCATCTGAGTCATTCTGAATGAGGACCTTCTTCACAGCTGGTGGCTGATACACTTCATCTGCCCTTGTGGTTTTGGGTAGCTTAATTTTTTGCATGTATATTCCCCTCGCCCTCTGTAGAGACACCTGATTAGACTTATGCAATTTAAGACCTTTGGTGACAGAATAAAGGTCTTGCAGTCTATCATAGACACAAAGCTTAGAATTCCCTATCTCTAATTTAGATCCGGAAAAGAATCATATAGATGTTTGGTCTTAATCATATTATAAATAATATTAACAATGCAAAAAAACTACATAAACTATTATCTCCAGAAAAATTCAGGTTCAGTGAAACATTTTTACTTAGCCCTTTGCTAAAAAACAACATTCATCTCCATAAAATTTTTGACAATATTTCAATGTGCATATATTCTGCAAATACTTTTATTTATTATGACTCTCAAACTGCCACTACAAGAGGAAAGAAAACTATCCAAATTCTTCTCAGTGTTTAAAAAGATAATTTAAAGGATAACGTAGTTTTGTAATTCATGTATTGTTGTTATTGTTATTTGCAATGCTAGTACTCATGTTACAGAAAACTATTATTTAATAAAAAACTAATTTTTAAGTATATTTTAAATGGCAGGAAGCAAATTCGGCCTGTCTATTTTACAAACTTCTTCTTGGCCAGACAATAGCAAAGTTTGTCTGGCCAGCTGTCATTTTTATAGTATTTTCATTTTGAATAGATATAATTAGAAAATATTTATGGAAATAAAATATGTACATTTTTAAATTATCAAATGTATTACAACTCTTCCTCTCTACCGAAAGGAGTCTAAAGCCCACTTTAGAAGATATGAAAACTAAGGCTGACAGACACACAGTGACTGGTAGATGACATATGGGCAATTGTAAGATCATACCAAATCATTGGCAGTTACAGAAAAAGCAGAATAGTTGTCATAGGAACAAATGGTAGCATATATTCCTGCATGCACATGTCCATGTTTTTCCCTTACTGTGCCAATAAGTATTTATTAAACACGTAATTTAGATATTGAACTTTAGCATGATATTTTTTGTTTGACATGTTGTTTTGACCCAGTTGTGAAACACTAGCCCAAGGCAGTCAGATTCTTTTCTTGGTCAACTGATGAAAGTTCTTACACCCCAAAGTATTTGTGTACCTTCCCAATAACACCAGATCCAGATACCAGAAAACTAGAAGGAATTGCTACTCCCTGGAGATAATAAAATTGTTTAAATTATCCAATCATAAGAATTCTGGAAACCTAGCTAGACGCAACCCACTTGCCCACATGTAAGCTACACTTATAGCACCAGCATGTCATTATTCTGTCTCAGGGTGCAACAGACTATGTAACCCTGAGTGTCAGCCTCCTCCACTTTGGAACAGTAGCACAGAGTTCTGCCTTTCATCTCTCTGAGTTCCACTGTGTTTTGTCTCACCCTCCAAAGAATCTTTAAATCTTCTAAAATGGGGAGATACAATGATGAGTGAAATCTGGACCCTGATCTAAGAGAGCTTTCATACTGATTGGGAAGACATACAGGGAAACTGTCACTCCTGACCCAGGAGAATCTTTAATTCCAAGCATGATTTCAGTCATTTTTAGAAGTCAAATGACAGGTATGGGAGGTGAGAGAGAATATTCTAGAAGGAGTCCAAATACACAGCAAAACTGGGAGATGAGCGAAAGCTCTGCATATTCATAGGCCATAAGGTGCATGATCAGAAAGTGTTGCAAGGCAAGGGTGGTGAGAGATGACATAAGTTGAGCAGGAGCAGCCTCTACTGTTTATTTTACACCATGGTACGAATAGTAAGAATGTGAACCTCCACCTTGAGGCCAATGGTGAACTACTGGTGAGTATTAGGAGGAAAACTGACCATGATCTGAACAGTATTTTGAAACATCATTTTGATTTTAACATGAAAAATGGATTGGGCAATCTTAAGGGGGAGTGTAAATGTGCACAGGAGATGCTACTCAGGAGAGGAGTAATACTGGCTACAGTGGATGGTTGTGTGACCCAGAGCAATGGCAGTAGGGAAGAGGCTATGGCCATGACTGAACTGTGGCAGGAAGGGGAAGGCTTTACAGTATATGTACACCGTTTGTTTCCTGATTAAAGATTTTCAGGGACTTTTATTTTTCAACTTCTGACATGGCTCTAATATATCCTGTTATCTTTTAGTAGGTATTGGCTTCAGTTCAGAGTTTTTATAAAAAATGATCTTATTGAAACCCTTCAACCTAAACCAAACCTAATCAAAAACATAGTTCCTTCTGATTCTTCCAATGCAAATTTATACAGTAGTAAAAATAAATGCTGCCTTAAATTAGCTTTAATCTTCATTTATATCATATCATTTACAATTGAGTTAACTTGTTAAATATAATTGATTACAGGTTAAGCTTTCTAGGGAATAAATATATCCTCTCATGTAAAATGAAAATCAAGAGGGAAATCAAAGCACTTGATGCAAGCAAATCCTAAACATTCTACTAGAACAAGAGGAAGAAAGTTTTTCTTTATGTTCCATCTATGATTTGTGCTTTAATGGCCAAAAATTTACTTCTTGATATTCAGCTACCAACAGCTGGCACATGAACATTCAACTCACCTACCAAGACTTTAACCCAAATCATCTGACTTAACAGTAATATTCCATAGACTTGGAAAATTATTGGTTCCAGTTAAAAATTTAGCAGCATACATAGTTATTTATTTGAAGTAAGCAATTGGTTAAGAAATTATGAAAGAACCAAATATTCTTCTGGGAATATGGCAAAACTTTTTTAGGTTGAGAATTTTTTTTCCTAAACGTTGACCTTCATCCTGATTTCTTCATCTGTTTTTTAACAAACCACACCCCTAAACATTGCTTAGAAGGAAACAGGCAGACTGTTCCCCCACTATCTCCTGCCATTCTGAAGGTCCTCAGATGGCCTTGGAGATAACACTGTGATTCGTCAGACACAAAGTATTTCAGCGATTGCCAACTGGGTCATTAATCACATTGCAGAATCCATAAATAGAATCATCATTAATCTCCAGAAACCCTTGAGAAATCTGGAATATAAAGGGAGTCACACATAATTAGAAAAATCATGCTGCATTTCAGGGGAGGAGGGCAAAGGTCTCTCCATCATAAAAAATATTTGTAAAATGAAAAACCTTAGTGAGTACAGGCTTAACAGGGAAAGCATACTTTGTTACCTTGTTGTCACGTGTCTGTTGTCTCATACAGGGTATCAGCAGCTTAGAACTATACTTGATAATTAGCCAATAAAAATATTTCCAACTTACTGGTTCAAAATTGAAGACTCCAAAGGACTAGAATTTAGGAGGAAACATCTTTAAAGCTAGCTATAATATTTTATACACACATCTATAATTTGGTAAAAACAGAATTTTGCTTGATGAATACTGTTGACTTCTATTTCTATAGATGAATCATGAGATTTTCTTGGTTTTTAATATTTTTAAGTATGAAATATTTGTAGGTTCACATGCAGTTAAGAGAAATTGTAAATACAGTGAAGTCTTGTGTGCCTTTTACCCAGTTTCATTCAAAAAAATAACATCCTACAAAAACCATAGTACAAGATCATAACCAGGATATTGACATTGACACAAGCCACTGCTTTTGTTAGAGCTATATATTTTAATAACTG
This sequence comes from Callospermophilus lateralis, assembly GCF_048772815.1. NCBI lineage: Eukaryota > Metazoa > Chordata > Mammalia > Rodentia > Sciuridae > Callospermophilus > Callospermophilus lateralis. Next base: position 77,098,109 of record NC_135305.1, on the reverse strand, counting down.
GAGAACATACCTCAAATTGGACTATTTTCCTCTCACCTCATTTTTTTCTCCATCCTATTCTCCTACATCAATGTTTTGGATGCTTAGATAAATCATTTGCCATTTGCCTAGAAAAGGAATGAAAGGTACATGGGGCACAGGTTGGAGGGTAGAGTTTGAGCATGGTCATCCAGGGTTCCGTAGGACATCCAGTTTGATATGTTTAGCAAGTATTTGGACAACTCTGTACCTCAAATCTGAACCCCGCCATGGCTAGCTGGAAAGCAAGCATTAAAATCAGGCTAAAGAAGCCAAGAAAAACATGCCCGTTTTTAAGGGGGAAAAAAAAATGCCATCAACAACAGTGGACACATCTTTTCCAGAATGCCCCCTCTAGGAAAACTACTCTCCTTTTATTTCTTGAGGTTTCTATTTACCACTCTCACTGGCCTTTACAGTGAAATGTCAAGAATACAAAGATTGATTTGGTTTTGTCTGGGGATAGAGTTTATTTTAAAGATGCTAACCAATTCAAGTAGTGCAGAATATAGTTTCTATAATATAAAATTTCAAACAGCCAGTTACTGTTCTTCCATCCCTTTGAAGGGGCCCAAACTAAACAGCTCCACATTCATTACAAAAGACCTCTGTAGAGTAACTTATTATGCATCATTTAAAAAGAGTAGAAGAACACAAATCCAGGAATCCTTTGGAATTTCAGACTGTATAAATAGCTCTTCAGTGAATGACAACTTAAGCTGTGCTATGCAAAAAAGCATGGCAGAGACAATAAATTATTTGAACTGAGTTGGTTTTTCCATATTATTCTAACCCTTGAGCATCATAGGAACAATTTCCCTTTGCTATATTTCTATGCTAAAGTCCAAGGGTAATATTTAGAGTGATTTCCCACGAGCTCTTGTGATGATCTGCATTATTAAAAACGATTATTTCCAACCAGAGGCCATATCTGCCAGCCTCGAGGCAGGCGGGAAGCATGGTGTGAGCTCCTGGCTCCAGGACCACTGCTGTAGATCCCTGGACAAAGTGCCAGCAACTTTTTTCACCTGACTGGAGGGTTTGGAAGTGGTTTTCCTTTGTGTCTGCAATCCATTTTGACAAAATAGTTTCGGTATTGAGTTAAAACCAGGATAACACAGAAGATGTGGCCTTTGAGAATGGCTATTTCATCGAGTAAGTGTTCCTGGCAAACTTTAAATGATGCAGGACTGCATTCTTTCTGGATTTTTCTGGCCAGGACAATGTAATGTATGGCACAACTTCAGGTAGATGCACATTTTGAATGTGGAGTGAAAACAAGCAGCAGGGAATAATATGGAGATTAGGAAAATTAAGTGTATTTTATTAAACGTTAAGTGATATCAATAATTGCCCAAATCATTTCTGTGACTCTGATACTCTCTGTTGATCTAAGCCTTTTCCCAAGAATATTTTCAACCTGTGCCCGGACCATAGGCTAATGAATGTAAGTGGTAGGAAACCTCTGAAACAGAGAGAGTCAGGGAAGTTCTCTCCAGAAACCCCAAAGGACCTTAGTTTCTAAATACCTCTACCCCCATGTCCACAGCCCCTTCCATTGAGTGTGCTTCAGCCAATGCCAATCTTGATCTGAAATACAACTTCCTTCACTCTCTTTCATAAGAAATCTAAAACAAGTCAAGTTATTCAAGGGGTAACTTTATGTTTTCCAATTACCATTTCAGAATATACATTTCACCTCCCTAAATTAGCATCTCTTCTCTCCAAATGGATACATACATTTCTATGAATATTTATCTAATGTTGGGCCTTAGAGGAAACCCTCTTCATATTCAGAAAATAAATATAGGGTCCTATTTTAAAAAGCAAAACCCTGTAATATTGAATTTGAGGAAAAAAACCCTCAATAGAGGGTAAGAGTGAAATATTGCCACAGGTATTACTTGATAAATATTAAAGGGTATAGTGTGCTCATCTTTTTCTTCTTCTTTCTCTCTTTTTCTCCATCTCCATCCTTCTGAATCTCCCTCCCTTTCATCTGTATCATAAATAGCATTAACTTCTACCATCCACAGTAACCAATATTATTTTTTGAGCATTTCACCTCCAATTTCTAAATATCTTTCTTTCTTTCTTTCTTTCTTTTTGTACCAGGGATTGGCCTCAGGGGCACTTGACCATTGAGCCACATCCCTAGCCCTATTTTGTATTTTATTTAGAGACAGGGTCTCACTGAGTTAATTAGTGCCTCACTGTTGCTGAGGCTGGGTTTGAATTCTCAATCCTCCTGCCTCAGCCTCCTGAGCTGCTGGGATTACAGGTGTGCACCACCACACCTGGCAATATCAATGACTTGATATCAATTACTTGGAAACTATCAAAATGGCCTGTTAAAGAAGTGGTGGCTGCTTAAGTGTAGCTAAGCCTGGACTTTTGAAGTGACTGCAGACAGAGCCCACAGGGGTCTTTAGCATAGTTTTTTCTTTAAAGGTCTCCAGTGAAAATGAGAAGGGAACAAAGAAGAAGGGCTATCAAACCTTTTGGACTTGAGCAAAGAATGAGCAGGAAGTTGATTTCATCCTGCTTTGCTTTAAATACTGCAGAGAACACAAGAAGAAAGGAGAAAGTGAGAGAAAAAGTTGGATAGCTATCAAAGGATGATCACTTAAAATTTCCTCTTTCCACTCTCTATTTCTATCAACTAGTGGGAAAACGCCAACTGCTTCTTGAAATTAACCTTCTTTTATGCTCCAAGCACACACAATATCTATTTAGAGACAACTCTATGCAGTCACTGTTGTTTTCAGGAAGAAAAGTGATTCAGAGTCTCAAAGCTAAATGAAGGTAAATGGGAGGAAATGGATGGCAAGAAATAAATAAGTATATAAACTACAGAACAGATTTCAAACACTGTGATTTCATGTGGGCATGGCAATCTAAGATTTTCTGAAAAATTAAAATTAAAACTCACATAGAATTTTGGAGTTATAAATTACCCTGAAGAGAGAAAACTATGACTATTCATTTTTTTTTCTGTAACATGAAGAAACTGGAGCCCATGGGGATGAGCAGCTTTGTTCTTACATTTAATAACAGTTCTTCACTTTGACCCTGAACCCAGGTAGGTCATTATGATATAGGTGAATGTCAGACCAAGGGACTTTTGCAAAGATCTTAATGCCAGCTCTAAACATGAATCCTTTTATGGGCTTAGGGGCATATACATAGATTATTGTGCATTCATCAGCCAATTAACAACATTTACTAATTATTCAAACATTATTCTTAGACTTACACTTTAAAAAATGATCAAAATTGAGTATAAATAACAGTATTGTGACATTTAAAATTGTATCTGTTTCCTATGTGCAGAGAAGAAAAGAAAGGCAATTAAAATAATAGAAGTCAATGTTGTGGCCTCTAAATGATGGACATTTAATATTTTTTTTAATTGAGTAATTGCCATCTCTGATTTCCTCATGCTTGTAATTTTTTTAAAAAAATACCTGAATTTTTAGTAAACTCAAGAGTTACCTTTTCTTTTTAATCTAATTAACATCCAGAAAACCTTGGGTAAGTTACTTAAACTGAAGATCAGATGAGGTATTTCATGTAAAAGTATTTACCCTGGCATCTGGTATATAATCAGTACAGTGTTTGCTGTTTTTATTGGTAGTAAGCATTTTTTAAATGAAAAGAGTAAAAAGGAAAGGGTCACCTATATCAGAGAAAATGTAGGATTTGGCTATAAGCATCAGTTCACTGTAAGCAACAGCTGGTCTCTTTATAGGGCTTAGAATACAGATTACATAAAAAATATATATAGGAAGAGGAAAAGGGTAAAAACTTTCAAAGTTCACCAGTTGTAGCCTACAGCATTTCACTCAAGCTCATTAGGAAGTTTACATTTATAATGTAATCTCTTTGAAACAGATTTGATTTTTTTTTTTTTTTTTTTTTTTTTTTTTAGTAAGGATCTTGTAAATTAGAACTTTCCCAGGGGGCTAACCTAATACAAGTTGTTCCAGAGGTGGAATTCCTTCTGAGCAAATATCTCAGAGCAGGAGAAAAATGGTTCTCTACGACTGCAGTGTACTGGTTTATATAATTAGCAGTGAATATCGGAATACCAGAGGGCAGCGTTAGCAATTAATAATACCCTTGCCTTCAGAACTGCATTTAGCAAAAGAAAGACATTTAACATTTAACCTACATAAAAGAACTGTGCAAATTACAGTACATTGTCTCAGTCCAGCTGTTGTAAAGTATTACCATATGGCTTTATGGTACACCTTTATATTACCTTGGAGATTAAAAAGCCTTTTAAAAAATACTATTTCCTAAGGTTGTTCTGTGCTACACAAAAAAATATCAGTGCATCTATACATTTGGGGGAAAGTGGTTAATGTATGAAGGTTATAGTTTACACCCTTACCTTTTCCTACAACCTCACCTAGCCAAGATTCCTAGGGATGAAGTCATACTTAACATCAAGTAAAGCCATTCAGAAGTGAATTAAATTCTGCTTCCAAACAACAATGCATGCAAGGACGTGAGTTGTGGGAAGGGCCATGCAGTGAATGAGGGAGAGCAGCCACAGCAGTTTCTTTTTAGTTCAACTTGATATGAAAATGGATCCCTTAGCTATGATAGACTGAGGGGCATCTAAAAGAGTTACCTCCACTGCCTGGCACCATCTCCACACCTGTAGATGATGGACACCTTCACACATACTCATTTTAAAATGCCATCTGGAGAGAGTCTTACGAGTTTGCTGTTATTTGTGCAAACCATTCAAATGCATGGGCACAGATACTATTCAGGGAAACTGGTGATGAAAACATTAGACAGGAGATAAAGACTTCTCTAAAATCTGCTGCTAAAGGTAAGTGGACCAATTTGAGGCCATTAATGAAAAGGAACAATGAGACAAATATTTTTTTGGAGTACCTCTACAAGTAGAAAACTTTTTATTCCAATATGATCAAGATAACTTGATTTTTTGTAACTCTTATAAAACTAATTCTCACAAAAAACACATACCTCATATATTTTAATTTAAAGCGTAAATAAATGTGTATTTTAGCTACAAACAACGAATGGGAGACATTGACTTTTCATTGTGAAATATGGATCCTCGATCATTTTCTGTAAAGGATTGGGTAGTAAATAATGTTCATTTTGAAGGCAATGGTTGGCCTCTGATACTACTACTGGGCTGCAGCGGACTCTGCTGCTCTTGTTCCTGCTGTTTTTCTCACCCCTCCTCCCTCTTTTGCTTCTTCTTTTTTTCTCTTCTTCTTTTTAAAACCCTGTAAAAATATAAAAGCCATTCTTAGCTCACAGGGCATATAAACAGAGGCCATGGACATTCTAGACATAAGCCATGGTTGTCACGCCCAGTATGCATGTTCCCCATTGGTATTCTGTTTTCTTCACACACATGCACAAAACACATAGGTAATAGATCCATAAGTTCTAAATTATTTTTCTTTTAATTAGTAATGTGAACTTAACAGCAAACAACCTAAAGACAATTATAAAGCAGTAGGAAGGCAGAATCTTTGAACGTTTGGTTGGATCTTTTTCTTTTCCAACATCTTCACTCATACCTTACATTATAGTGCTTTATTATAGTGACTCATTTTATACAGATTTCCAAAATATTCAACTTCATGTTTCTAGAAACGACCCTTTCGCTTTTTTATTTCATAGGTTTGATTATTAGTCAATTGGCTTAGAATAATAACCTGAATAGGAATGAAAGATAGGTAAGAGATATACCAGCTTCTGGAAAACACTATATCAGTCATAGAACTGGGGTGGCAGTGCTATGAGCCTTGGCATGGCCTGGGCTTTGGTAACTGTGTTTTAGAAAGAGGCTGGAAAGCATGGGTAATCCTGTGAGCTGCTTTTAAGTGCAGGTTGATTCAGAAAGTTATACAAATTGCTTGGGCACTATGCCAAGAACTTTATATATGTTAAATGGCAGGGGAGATAGTGTCCCACACTAGAATAAAAATAGCTCATATATATACATATGTATATGTATATACATCAGTTCTAACTGGTACCAAGCAATTTTATATACATATTTACACCTTGCTGTAACTCTGTTATGTAGATGTACATGTCGATATCCTATCTCTGATATTTGTAGATGTGTGGCCTTACCTAAGTTGATTCAGTTTCCTTGTCACTTAATAGACGATACTTAATATAGGATCTATTCTTTTTTTTAATTAATTTTTATTGTTGGTTGTTCAAAACATTACATAGTTCTTGATATATCATATTTCACACTTTGATTCAAGTGAGATAGGAACTCCCATTTTTACCCCGTATACAGATTGCAGAATCACATCAGTTGCACATCCATTGATTTACATATTGCCATACTAGTGTCTGTTGTATTCTGCTGCCTTTCCTATCCTCTACTATCCCCCCTTCCCCCCTCCCCTCCCCTCTTCTCTCTCTACCCCCTCTATGAAATAGTTACTATGTAATTTAGGCACTGGGCATACAGCAGTGTTCTACAAGGTGGACATTGGCCCAGCAGCAGCAACAACATTAAAAAATGGTTAGAAATAGACATTCTTGGGCCACACCAAAGATCAACCCAACGTGAAACCCTGGGGTTGGTACTTGGCAATCTGTTTTAACAAGCTCTCCAGATGGTTCTAATGCATGCTAGAGTCTGAGGGCCACTAGTTTAGGATATAATATCTTGTCCTCTTGGAGGTTTTTTTTTTTTCCTGAGTGTGTGTTTGTGTGTGTGTGTGTGTGTGTGTGTGTGTGTGTGTGTGAGAGAGAGAGAGAGAGAGAGAGAGAGAGAGAGATAGATACTGGGGATTAAACCCAGAACCTCAGACATGCTAGGCAAGCTCTACTACTGAGCTAAATTCCTTGGCCTTTATTTAAAAAAAAAAAAAAAAAAGATTTTGAGACAGAATCTTGCTAAGTTGTCCAGCTTGGCTTCAAACCGGGGATCGTCCGGCCTCAGCTTCCTTAATATCTGGGATTACAGGTATGTGTCACCAACCCTGACTTTACATTTTAATAGAGTGTTGTGAACATTTTTTTGCAGCTAATACATATAAAAGCACTCAGATTTTTTTCAGGTACAGATTTGGCTGTTATTATATGTTTGCGTTGTTATTTCTACTACTAGTATTCCAACAAATACTATGGCTTTGAAGTGGACAATATTGTAGAATTGCTTTCATTACACGTAAATAACTTCATTTTGTATTCACATCATGAATATGGATTACATCAGTCATAAATAGATGACCCAAGGAAAATTACCAAAGATTGTTTTATAAATTTCAGAGAAGAAAATGATCATTTAAGAGTTTACAATCAGAGTGGACAGGTAACAGAAATAATGACTATGAGACTGAGCTCAAGAAGAGTACTGTGTGTTCTATTTAAAGGGGTAACTCTACTCACCCCACCCAATTATTCTTGCATGGAAATGGAAGCACCCAGTGCCAGATTTTACAATTTTTCAAGTGAAATTTGAAGTTTCATGTAACATGTCTTGAATTTTAAATGTTTAAACCTAATTCAAACTCTAGGCCTAATCAAACACTTCTGCAGGTTCGAGGGCCACAGGTTTGCAACTTTCACCAGTTCCTCTTCATTTTATGTGCCTGCAAAAGAGGGCCTAGAAAAACACAGGAACTCATTGAAGATCTCAGGATTCAAAGAGGAAAAGGAGCAAGAGTTTATGGCTTTCTTCTCACTGAAAGGCCTTGTTTAGACTTCTTCCCATTCTGAAGGCATTCACCTAAATTGTTGGATTGGGCAGACATGGGGAGGAGCAGAGATAAAACTGAAAGTAAGAAATTGTGGCACAAAATAGGACTTAGTAAGTGCACTCTCTGTGAAATTCCAACATGAATTAGAACCTCTCAAATACCTAATATTTAAAATATTTAAATCCTTCAGAAAATAGCTTTGTGTTTTTGATTCTTGTTTCAGTTTTGTTAAGGAAAATTCATATGGCTTCTTTTTTTGTCTGCAAATATATTTTGCGCATCTTTATTCCTTTACTTACTCCTTAGAGGCTCGCCTTAAATTACAAACTCTTAAGAATTTTGATTTGTAAATAGCGTTTGCATGCAATTGAGAAAGGGCCCTTCATTTGTATGAAAAGAGTTGAAAGCCTAGCAGATCCATGCGGGCCAAGTTCCATATGAGGCACCTCACCCTGCACCCAGTATGGCATTTCCAGGCCCCAAATGAAGTTAAAGTTAGCTATACTATATACCATCATTCAAACTTGTTTAGATTTTTTCTTTTGATTCATGCCTTTGCTGCATTTTGTACATCCTCCTGACCATTCTTAGCAGCTGTAACAACACTTGTGGTATTACCAGTAATTTGCAACTTATCAAACATGATTGAACCTTGTTCTTTTGTGTAAACGAAACGGAACTCTTTGGTTGGCTTTCTTTATACTTTGGACATAGTGTAAAGGAAATGGAGACTATATTTGCATGCCAGACAATGAAACATAACACACAGTGTATACATGCCTTTGACATTGTAATTACTGGCTGTTGTTTAGATTCCATGTATGGTCACTGGCTTTGGCTGTGTTGAAATCAGCTGTATCAACATTTAATCAAAGTCTTATAGATTTGGGTTGTATATTTTTCTAACGTCAAAATAGAAATGCTGAGACTAAAAAATAGGCTGGAAGGAATGGAAATGTGTGTGATACATTGCAAAACTAATGAACATTCATGGTATAATAAATGAATTTTTTTCTGATTTTGCCAGTAATGAAATCAAACATCACATGGAGCCCATTTAAAATTAGAATTATTTCTCTAGCATTTCAGCAGCTTCTAATTAATTTTGCTTCAGTTTATATTCGAAATAACCCCATTCACAACATATTTTATTGAGGTATTTTCTGATCTATAATGAAATGTTAAAAAGAAAATAATTATAGGATTTTCCCCTGAAAAATGTAATATGTAACTCTGGGAAGTCATGTGTAGAATGTACAACTGATACCATATTATTTAATACCATATAATATGAGGACAAAAACACCATAATGTCCAATATTACCTTATTCCTGAAGAGTAAGACAAATTTCTGTAGATTTATACATAAGATTCCAAAGGTTCCAAGTGCAAGATTTTGATGTTTTTCTTTCCTTGGTAGAGTGGTTGGAGAGAGAAGGAGGCAATTGTCTATTTCCAAATCCAGGCCTATTGCTTTATGCTTTTTCAGAAAACTCCCAGGGAAATGTTCTTCCCCATCTGTTACTGCCCAGACCCTGCTTGACTATACAGGGGTCTCCATCAAATTCAGTGTTATGAAACCATATGCCCGTAACAAAATTCTGCATGTATTGGCTGACTCATATGCTACATGATGCTATATTCAGCATTATCTTTCATATATACAGAATCATAGCAGTCTTACAATGCTATATAATACAATTATGGCATAAACATAATGCATATTTGATGTTTGTTTATTAGTTTGAAAATTAGCATGTGCCTATGATATGCAAACAACTAGAATGGTTGCTACAGGAAAATTAAAGGTAACCAAGACCAAAATTTGTCTTCCATGGGTTCATAATCACACAATAGTAATTATAAACATAGAAAGCAAGTCATGCAGAAACATGAAGATATCATGTGGGATTTCAGAAAATGAGAGGAATTGCTTCCAGTGATAATGATCAGGGAGTCTTCACGATGGAAGATATTGAGGAACAGACAGATACGGGATCTTCAGAGTTGAAAGGACTATCGCTGACATACATTCAAGAACACGGGTTTACACATATAAGTTTAGGAGATGGGTCCATGAGTTTAGAAACACAACCAAAAACATGGTTTAAGACTAGACGAATACAGGGGAGAAGGAAAAAATCAGAGGTACAAAACAAAATGAAGCTGCTGCAATGACTGGCAATAATAGGAGAGAAGAGACAAAGTGACTGATGTGTGAATGAGGATGAATGCAGGAGGTAGTGGCAGAATTCACAAAGGAAGCTACTAACATTTAGTTGACTAAAATTTTAAGCTTTCATGATTATAGATAATGGACCATTATTGTTGGAAATATTTAAAAACTGGCCCAGAAAGACAGAAAAATTTCAGGTGGATATATATGAAATCCACAAGTGGGAGTGAGCTAGCTGTCATGTTCAGCTCACACCTAGGATAAAGAAGAGAGCTAGAAATGCAGATTCAGGAGGAGTTGTTCATTGGTGGAGAAAATCAACACAGGATTGCAAGGAGCCAAGAATAGAACCTTGAGTAAAAGGTGGACGTCCAAAGCAGTTACTGATCCTGTCAGACCCAGAGAAAGAAACGGAGACCCTTACGTAAAGTCAAGAGAAGAGATTTTCAAGAGCTTCATTTCAACAATATGAGTTTTTGAAGAAATATGGGAAGAATATGGACTAAAAATAGTTTCATAAATAAGGACATATTTGTTTATTTTGTATGTTTGCTGACAAAAAGTTTTCCTTAGATTGCTAGACAGAAACCAGTGCAGAATTAGTAATAGAAAAATTAAAAATATGATGGCGAACGTTTTTAGGAGAATTGTAGAGAGGAAGTACCAGGGACATCCTTTTTCCATTCTCCTTTTATTAAGAAAGCATTTTAAGCACCAATAACTAAATAAACCAAAATCTGCTCACTGAAGAACTCTGCATGAGTCAGTAATGAATGAGTCAATGCCTCAAAGTGATTTCTTTCTTTCTTTTTTTTTTTCTCTTTGCAATATTGAACATCAAACCATGGGTGCTTTACCACCCGGCTACATTCCCCACCACTTTTTATTTTCAGTGTTATTTTGTTGCTGAAGCTGGCCACAAACTTGTAATTCTCCTGCCTCAGCCTCCTGAGTAGCTAGGATTATAGGTGTGTACCACCACACCCCAATTCTAAAAGTAATTTTAAAATATGAAGCACAATTATATCTATTCACTCTCATTATCATCTACATAATAAAGTGACCCCCAAGGCAACTGTTCTATTAGCTATTCTCTATCTGCAGAGCTCACTTGGTACATGCTTCTTAAAGGGGCCCTTAGGACCCTGGGTATGGCTAGCAAATCAAACACAGGAGTAAGTCAAATGCACTTTAATTATAAAGATATTAGGAAAGGTTTGTCTGCAGCATCAGGGACTAGAAAGACACATGAAATATTTGGTTTTGGAGTTTAAATGAGGAGGATTGCGAGTTCAAAACCAGCCTCAGCAAAAAATCGAGGTGCTAAGCAACTCAGAGATACCCTGTCTCTAAATAAAATACAAAAGAAGGCTGGGGATGTGGCTCAGTGATTGATTGTCCTTGAGTTCAGTCCTGGTACCCTGCCCACCAAAAAAAAAAAAAAAAAGAAGAAGAAGAAGAAGGAGGAGGAGTAGGAAGAGGAGGAGGAGGAGGAGGAGCAAGAAACACAATTATATTTAAATTAAGAAAAAATGAACAAATGAACTAAGGGCACTATTAGGTATCTTACATCTGGAAAGAGAATCTATTTTTTCACCTGATGCAATATTGAAAAAAAAACATAATGGTATAGGAAATTTGGAAAGGGATAGAGAAGTTACATAGTTAAATGTGCACATGAAAAGGTGGGATTTAGTGTTCCATATGAATATAATTCTGTGTAAAACTAAGGCATCCATAGAACACAGACCTAAAAATATCAAATCCCTTTTATATTTTAAAATATTAAATTCTGTATTTAACATAACACAATTCTCTACCAAGTTTACTGCTCAGCCAGCTTTGTACTTTGGACTATATATGAATGTTATTCACTTGACCCTTAGCCAGACACCACTATCTGATTTATTGTGGATTAGTTCTTTATCCCATGAAGCTCCTCAAAAAATGGGAACAATTTAACAGGAAGTCTGACTTACTATTCACTTTTAGGTTTTAGGTCAGGACTTTTATTTTTTCCTTTTTTCTTTTCTTTCTTTTTCTTTTTTAGTGAATTTTAATAATATTCTCTAAATACAAATAAATATAAACTGATATTAATACACAAATTTAAACAAACCGTATTTATACATTAATTCTGCTATTGAGAAGTTAAAGCCTGGATTTTATAAGAGCAGAAGTTAGCAACAAGTTTACAACTGTTCCTTTGGACTCTGAATGAGACATCATTTGTCAATAGGTAGAGGTTAAAATAGCTCATACACAAGATGGAATGCTGTAAGGCTTTGGGGAAGAGCATTTAAAACATGACTCAAATAAGAGTTACATATAAGGATGGTCTCACATGAAGCAGATGCACAACTTTGTCATTGACTTTCTGTTTATTCTTTGGCTTAATAAAAAAACATTAAACTGTCTTTAAAAAAATTATTAAAACATGACTGTTTAACATTCAAGGATATTTCAGAAGCTATCTTTGTTTTCTGAACATGGAAAACGATGTTTCAAATCTACCATGCTCCCTTGTAATAGCTTACCTCTTTCAAAGAGGCCTTCTCTGTGCGATAAAGTCTTCCCATTTTTGTAACCAGAACACTTGCGATGTCGACAGGAGCTGCTGTGGCTAAGGCAACTCAAAGGCTGACACAGAGATCGCTGGAGACTGTTTATAGACCTCCAAAGAAGCATGTTGTGGGTAAGCACTGAAATCCACCCTTGAAGTATTTGAAGGATGCAGAATTCATACTGTGTGCTTTAATTTCATGGAGAGGCAAAATGACAAGCAACCTTACCCAGATGACTCTTGGAGGAAAGATGACACAGAGTTGAAATCGCTTTAGACAAAGGAACTACTGTTTAGAAGTCAAAAAGTTTTTTAGTCTTCAGTTGTATCCTCACATAAGCAAAACCAGTGCTTAACCTAGTTTGAAAATTATTCAACACCTAGCATCGACACCTACTATGTGCCTGACATAGGAGATTAGGATATATCAGTAAGCAAAACACATAAATCCCAGATCCCATTGAGGTTACTTATTTATATGTCTGTTTGTTTGTTTTGGTACTAGAGATTGAACTTGGGACACTTACCCATTGAGCCACATCCCCAGATCATTTTTTTTTTTTTTAATTTTGAGACAGATTACTTAGGGCCTCACTTAGTTGATGAGGCTGGCCTTGAACTTATGATGCTCCTGCCTCATCCTCCTAAAACCACTGGGATTACAGGCATGTGCCACCATGCCAGGGGAGGTTACATTTTAAAAAGACAGAGGTAATAATTGGAATAAGCAAGTAGAAATTTTCTGCTTAGCATTCACAAGTGTTGTGCAGAGATAAGGGAGAAGAGGAAGGATGGCCTATCAGGAAAGAACGGAGACCTAAAGGGAGGAATCATGGGAAAATATGGGGAGTATTTCAAGCAAACCAAATCAAAAATATAAAGAATCTGAGGCACGAAAATTCCTGCCAGTTTCATGTAAAAGCAGAGAGACCAAAAGTTGTTGAAACAGTACGCAAAGAGAAGCCAGGAGATAATATCATGCACATGATGCATAGTTCGGTGCGTTGGAAACATGTTGATTTTAACTTTTTTGAAATGGAGAACTACTGAAGAATGTATGGAGTGACATGTATTCTAATGGCATCTCTGGCTGCTGCAGTGAAAATAGTAAAAGGAAGCAACAGTAGAAAGCAAGGAGATCAGTGAGGAGGATATTACAATAATCCAGGCAAGAGATGACATTAGATTGGACTATGATAGTGTCTATAGGAATAAAGGAATGTAGTTAGATTTCAGAAGTGTTTTGATGAAAGTGTTGACAAGATGTTTTGATAGATTAGATGTGAAGTGTGAAAGAAAGAAGAATCTGAAATGGTTCTAAGTTTTTTGATCTGAGCAACTCTAAAAATGAAAGCTGCCGGGTTTCTGTTCTCACGACTAAAAGGCTCAGGGGTCATTCTAGTTAAACTGGGCTAACTGGGCTGCACGAAATAACCACACAAGAGACACAAATACCTTTTTCTTTGGGGTTGCTGTGATGGCTCCTCTGACCTTAAGGGTCCGCAGAAAGAGAAAGAGAGAGAGAGAGAGAGAGAGAGAGAGAGAGCGAGCGCAAGCGCTGACCCCTTTTATTGAGGAGAAGCTATTCAAATGAGGCAAGGGGTCAGGTTTCAGGGGGCTGAGTCTATCTTCATGATATGCACTGTCAGCAGGTTGACTGACACCTGGGTAGGCCACACCCAAGGGCACAGTAAGAGGAGGGGACACACACAAGGCACTTCCATGGAAGATTCTATCCTAAACAGGGCAAGGGGTTATATTACAAAGGAACAGGTGAGCATAGCTTCACCCATGGGGCTGTAGCAAGACACACCCATTTCTGTGACTGAGAGCCTCAGCATCCAGCTGGGGAGTGTAACTCAGTCACCCGTAAGGTTGGCCTCCCACAGAAAGCATTCACTGAAATGATTAAGAAATAAAAGATCGTACACTAAAATGAGTAAAACAGAAAAAAAGTTTGGGGTAAGCGAAAAAGCAAGGTAGTTGTGGGCACGTTAAGTCTGAAAGCTGCCTGTTGGTCATACAGATGGAGATGTGTAAACAGCTGGACTGAAGATTCCACAGTTCTGGAGAGAAGTTGGGCTGAAGACACAAATCTTGGAACCAAAGATACATACGTGATCAAAGATACATACGTGATGTTATAAGTAATGATTCATCAAGGGGTTGAGTGTAGATGGAGGGAAAAAGTAATTAAAAAAAAGATTGATGCTTAGAATTCAAAGAGGTGAGAAGGAAGAAGAAAAAGGAAATGGGGAGAAAGTACTAGAATAATGGAAGGAAGATGAGAAGAGAGTGGATCTTAGACACCAAGAAATGAATGTGTTACAGAAAGATGGTGGAATGAGATGGACATCATTACCCCAGGTACATGTATGAAGACACAAATGGTGTAACTCTACTTTGTGAACAACCAGAGAAGTGAAAAATTGTGCCCCATTAGTATACTATGAATCGAAATGCATCCTGCTGTCATGTATAACAAATTAGAACACATAAATAAATAAATTATATAAAAGAAAAGAAAATGACCACTGGAATTTTTAATGGAGATGTCAGTGGTGGTCTTGGTAAAACTAGTTTCTGTGGAAATGGGGGGATGAAAATTTGCTGAGTGTAGGCTAAACAGAGATGGAAGGAGGGAGTTGGAGGCTAGAAAGCTCTCAAGGATATTTGCTGTCACAAGAAAGAGAGAAATGGGATATGATATTAGAAAAAGTGAATTCTTTTTAAGATGGAAGAATTAGGAATGTGTTTGTATGCTGATAGGAAAAAAAAAATCTATTCAATTTTTTTGTGTGGGGGAGTAACCGGGGTTGAACACAGGGACACTCAACCACTGAGCCACACCCCCAGCAGTATTTTGTATTTTATTTAGAGACAGGATTTCACTGAATTGCTTAGCACCTCATTTTTGCTGAGGCTAGCTTTGAACTTGAGATCCTCCTTCCTTCCAAGCCACTGGAATTACAGGCATTCACCACTATGCCAGGCTAGTCAAATTTTAAGATACAGGAATAGAAGGCAGTGCTGCCATGATGTTCGGAAGTAGGTATGGGACATTAAGATATGGTACACAAGTGAGGGGTTTGGCCTCTGTCAAGAGCACACACAATTCATCCAGTGACAGAGGAGGAAAGTCATAATACATAGGCCAAGAAACCAGTAGGGCAGGATATAGTGATGCAACCAACGGAATTCTCTTCTGATAGGTTTTAGTTTCTTAAGGAAACTGTCATCTCTTAAGACAGAATGGGCAATGAGGTGTTGGAGGCTTGAGCAGAAAGGGAAAGCATGTGGAGTCATCTAGGAGTGGCAGATTATAAATAGATGAGGAAAATAATAGTCATGAGGTCCAGTTGAATTCAGTGATCATAAAATTAATGTGTGACTATTTTTCATCTTTTTTTTTTCCTAGTCACATTCAGTCTACTATTTGGGTACATCCATAGAATTGACAGAGTTGGATTTAAATCAAACTTAGAATTGTTCAAATAGTTGAAAAATATTGACTGCACTTTATTTTCCAGTTGTACCAGCATAAAAGAGTGGTATCTATGAAATGTTCTTGATGATCAACAGAGGTGAATTTCTGCAGTTCTATGCCTTCAGTTCTTTATGCTATACACATATTTGCCTAAGTAGGCTACTTAAATTATTTTATAATATAGTATGTGTTTAAATCAGGAGTGACTATGTTCTTTCTGTAAAAGGGTCAACAAAGTGTATTTTAGGCTTTACAGAATAGATGGTATCTGTCAAAACTAACACAATATAGGTAGGTCTCTGTAGCAATTACCAATTCTGTTGCTGTAGTCTAGGTAGCAATAGATAACACGCAAATGAATGGGTGCAGCTAGGTTCTAAAGTTTTATTTACAAAAATTGATGCCATGTAAAATTACAGACCTTAAATTGCCAACCTCTGCTTTAACTATTATAATATATCTTGCTTAAGTATTACATGAAAACAGCTATTAATTAAATATTAAATATTAAAGTAGCTATTGATTAAATATTTGGATGAGTTAAAATTTGTGAGAACGTCTACATGTATGTCTGGCATGAGTATATTGTTGGAATCTTTAACACCCAAGGGGTAGTTTGCAGATCAACAGTATTATTGTTATCTTGGAACTTGTCAGAAAAGCAGATCATGGGCTTCATGCCCTGACCTATTAAATCAGAGGCTGCATTTTAAAAAGAGCCCTATGTGTTTGTATTCACATTAACATTTAAGAAGCATTAGTTTAGAAGGTGTTGAATCAAATAACTTATTTTTAAAATCACAAGTTTAACAAAAAACAGAGTAATATGAATAAAAAAGACAAATTAAAAGACACAGAAAAAAAACTATTAGAAAACACAAGATCAAAGTCCATCAAATGATGAATGGATAAATAACACATGGTATAACTATACAATAGAATATAACTTATCCCTGGAAAGAAGCCCATCATGGATGGTCATATATTTTGGGATTCTAATGATATAATGTCCAGAAGAGGCAAATCCATAGAATCAGAACATAGGGTAGTGGTTTTCAGTGGCTGGGATGAGGGGAGTCTGAGGAGTAACTGCTAATGAGGATAGGGAGTCTTTGGGGGTGATGAACTTGTTCTGGAATTAGACAGTGGCAATGCTTATACAACTCTGTAAATACACTGAAAATCACTGAATTGTACAGTTTAAGATGATGAATTTTCAGTATGTGAAATGTAGCCCAATTTTTAAAGTCCAAAAAATTGGAAAACAAAGGCAGTAATAAAAGAAGTGATGGAAGTTTTTCCTCCGTAGCAATTGTTCGACAATTACATTTAAAGATTTCAAGAGTTTGGGTAAGAAAAGATAAACAACACTGCAGCTGCTACAGAACTACAAGAAGCAAGTGTCTATGTGGGCTTTGTTCAGCTTCTGATGAGGTTTGATTATAAGGATGAAAAGCTGCAGAGAAGTTGATTTTCAGGTTTACCTGAAGTAACTTGGGTTAGGTTGTTGGAAGGCTAACTGGCATCTACTACTGAAAGAGGGAGAGAGAAACACTTTGCAAATTTGTGTTTTTGTTTCACTGGATATAATTCGAGTATTGTCCTGTATTAATTGACTCCCCAGGTCCCTACCACCAACCCCATACCACCACACCCGAAGCCATAGACAGGCCTTCAGTCTTTCCCCCTCTGTCTTCACAATAAGCACAGGTCCAACCACATCATCTGAAATGCAAGATTTGGACTGTTTGTATATGTTCTAAAAGGAATCCCAACTGTCTGAGTGTTTCACATAGTTGGGAGTCAGCAATCACAGAGCCTGGGTGATGACTGAGTGAGTCACGCTGGGGAAAACACAGACCACAGTGGAATCTAGACTTTGAATTTGCAGATGTGCCCTCCCACCCCCTCCCACTGGGAATCTTCACATATTTACAACCTCTGCTGTAACTTAGTGTCTATTCTCTTTTATTCACCATAGGTAAAGCCCACAGGTTTCCCGAGTCAAAAATTAATTCTTAAGTAAAGTTGAAAGATTATGTAGCAAAGTGTTTACAGATGGAAAAATATTAGCAGGGCATTCAATCATTAAATGCTAACACCCAGCAGGCTATGATTTTAAGGCCTTCAAGGATCATTTTCCTCCTGAAGTCAAGAGCATCAAACTCCTCCATTTATATGCAAATCCGTTTTTTTAAATTCAATTTTCTTTTAATGAACACAGGATAATCGTACATATGAATGGGATGTTTTAAAGTATGTATACATTTGTGTAATAATCAATGGGTAATTAGAATACCTGGCACCTCAAACATTTATCAAGTCTCTGTTGTGAGAACATTCAAAATCCTCTCTTCTAGCTATTTTGAAATACGATGCTGATGCTTTATTGTTAACTATTGTTAACTATTACAATGTACCTGTTGGCCAGTATCTTCCCACTCCCTCTGTTCCCTACCATTCCCAGTATGATTTCTACTTTTCTGCATATGTGTGAGACCCTGCAGTATTTGTCTTTGTGTGCCCAGCTTATTTCATTTAACATCTTGTCCTCCGTGCCCATCCACGTTGTTGCAAATGACAAGATTCCATCCTTTTTTTATGGGTATATTAAGTGTGTGTGTGTTATATGGGTATATTATGCATGACAAATGTGTCCATTTGTCAATGGCCATCAAGGTTGATTCCATATCTTGGCTATTGGGAATAGTGTGACAAGCAACAGGAGTCCAGTCATCTCTTTAGCATACTGATTTCCCTCCCCCACACCACCATAGGATTCCTTTACTTCTCTCACTAAAGGCCACACAGGTTTTTACAATCATGGCAAACAAGAGAAAAATCAGTAAAATCTACTTTTAATTGCAAGTTAGGTATTATTCAATATCCTTCCAATGACTTTAAGTCTATTACATCAATACATTATTGTGGTTTTTAATTATGTATTAGTCTTATTTCATTCTTTTTAGATATGCAGGACGGTAGAGTATATTTTGACATAGTATACATTCATGGAGTATAACTTACTCTAATTAGGATCCCAGTCCTGTTCTTGTACATAATGTGGAGTTTTACTGTGATGTATTCATGTATGAACATAGTGATTTCACAGACACAAACGTTACCTCTTCTTTTCCTGTACCCACAGTAAAATGATATCAGTGCATTTAAGTATGATCATTTTCACAAATAAATCCTTACTTCCTAAAGAATTGTGTTTTCAAGAACTCAACTCATTTTGTAAAACTGAGCATAAGATGAGCAATAGATTGTAATCTGATAGGGGAATTTTGATAAAACCCCTTTGATTACAGTGGGTTGTGTTTGTCATGAGTAGTGAGTGTTATACTTCAGAAAAAAAAATTCATACTCTCTCTCTATAAACTCCTCTCTAGGACCATGAAGCAAAAAGTGTTATTATCTTCTCTGAAGGGAATATAAGTAGTAGATATTAAATCTTGAAATACAAATCTGATGCAGGGTGGCAAGCAGATTTCACCATTTGAATCCATTTAAGAGCTTAATGCTGGCTGCCTAGAGAAAGGATCTGAGAGAGATTCTGCAGCTTCATGAACTTCTCCAATTAGACATGTCTGCCAAGAGCTTCAGAAGTAGAGTGGGAAGAATTTCTGTTCGGTCTAAATTTCTCTGGTTGTAATATCAGTCCAATACCTAACTCTTCTCTACCTCAGTCCACCAGAAAGTTATCTTCTTGGGAAGCCATTCTCAGGTTCAGAGTACAACTTTTATTAAAATGATATTCTGAGAAGAGAGAATTTTTCAAAGAAACCTAGAAATCATTGAAATGAGAATCACTTAAAGAAAACATAATAAAAAACACACACAGTTGAAAAGTGAGTGATAAGTAGAGAATATCTTTGGGACATGCTAATATGCTGCGTCTAAGTATGCATGATAATCCTTCAGAATGCTATTCCTTAGGAAAATAAACAGCCATGCTGTCCTTTGTTTACATGTATTCTTGTGTCTTTTCATTTATTCCTTGACCTTAAGATCCCCAAATAACTAGAGTCTTTTCAAAATGCTTTTTCTGCTCAGGTATTTTCTCATAAAGTCATCCATTTCTCTTATGAACTTTTGTCATTTCTTCTAACAAATCAAAATATTTGACACGGAATAATAATCCATCAAATCTATGTTTTGGAATATATAACATATAGGCATACTTTCTTCGTTGTCTGAATAGTGTTATATAGCTGTGGTCACTAAATAACTTAAAATATACATATTTTTTTGTTTTACTCGTGCACCATTTACAATTTCAGTCATTAAATGAGCTTTGCAGGTGTGCAAATACTCTGTTAATCCTGGTGTTTTCTGAAAGACTGCTAGCCACATCAACCAATACTTTGCAAGACTGGCAAAATGGAGCAGCTTTTTCAAAACCCAACAATAAATTTGTAAGATGAGTTATGTAACAACTGGAACTCTGTTGAGTTAAAAAATAAGACCACCTGAAGTTTTATTTTTTTTAAATCATCAAGGAATGGATTTTTAAATGCAAAACCAGATATGACCATTCTTGTCTCTCCTTTGCTTTTCCTTTCATGTAAATATTATTTTCTTGATATAGGAGTAGGGAGAAAGTCTCTAACCTGCACTTCTCATTACAAAAAAAAAAAATGTGTTTTGGCAAGTTCGGTCTGGGATATTTCTTTTAAGGGGCACTTGTGTGAGTAGAGAGAAACCATCTTTATATCTTTAGGGTGATGTGAGGTTTTGAAAAAATTCCAGTGAAACTATTTAGATGACAAGAAGAAACTAGTAAAAAAAAAAAAATCTCTACCTTTTCAGTGTCTTTTGAGGCTCTTTCCACACTATGTTCTGCATACACACAGAGAGCTTTACAGAAACTCTGCTCTATACCATTTTTATAAGAGAAGAGTAATTTGATGTATAATTCTCATTTTAAAATGTGTGGATAACAAAAGTCAGGGTTTATATTACTTTTTAACAGCCAAACATTCAGGTTAGAGTTTGTACCCAAATTCTATAAATTACATAGGGAAATAATTCACTCAGGTCTATACCAGGGGATTGAGGGTGCCTCTTATCCTTACATGTCATGAAAATGACCTGAGAAATAGCAAGTTCTTGGACATTGCTGCCACCCCTGTGGATGCTGGGACTTCAATTGTTTTCCATACACACTGGTTATGAATTTGCAGTCATCTACTCACCATGAATTTGGTAGCCCTTTGTATAAATAGTTCTCCTCAAAAGAGAGTATGAACTTACAACTAAGAAGCATATAGGCATCTTAAACATCCTTTGATGATCAGCCTAAGAGAATCGTGTTTATTTTTTTGCTGCATGTGAAAGTTCATTCTCAGTATCAAGTTTATTTTGTCCACTAACTTTGTTAACCTTTCCAATTTCTTCAGTATTTGGTGTCCTTTCACAAAGGGCTGTTAGGATAGAACAGTTGCATCGGGGTTAAAGGTCAGAGCCATTACCGTGTTAACCTGAAGCATATATACTAGTCTGTGAGCTCACAATGTGTTTTTGATTACTTTTTTTTTTTAAATAAAAAGTGCCAACAAGAGTCCTAAGCAATGTACTAGTCATTGATGAGACCTCCCATAACTACCATACATTTTATTATAAATCACCTAAGATATTTCCATGTCCAAAGTCACTAAGAAGGCTAGTTTTTCATTAAAAGAATACATTTTGATGATTTTAATTTAATTCATGTACTAAACTTGTCACGAAATTTCAGAGATCTGAAATTTTTTTAAGTGGTGTATTTCTACTGATCTTTCAAAATAATATTTAAATGACAGCATGGTTAATGAGTGGAACAATATCCATTCTTATTGAAATCATACTATCAAAATGAATAACTAACCAAAAGATATTTTCCTATAAAGATTTACTGCTAATCCCTCAGTCGTAATTCATTTCACTTGAGAGACTTTCAACCCATCGCTTAGAGACAGTATTTGCAGACTTCACCGGGGTAACAGCTCTAATCCTTAAGGTAATCATCTTTCACCCTCCTCTCTAGTTCTTTCTCCTTTTAAGTCCTCACTGGTCTTTTTTAGAAAAACAGAAACTATAAGACAGCTATTATTTTCCTCCATGGGATAGTCTACTCCATTCAGGCAAGTAATACCATCTTCTGTTTACCTTCATCTAAAACAAGTGCACAAGGTCACCCCTCCTCATGCTGATATTTTCCCAAAGAAAAAGAAAGACTATATCAGGAGATAGCTAGATCACCAGCTATGATCACTGAAAAGTGAACTCCATTTGCCTTTCTCAGATTTGTATTTCATATCCATGTGGGACAAGAAAGTCAGAAGCTGATAACAAGAGAAGGAAGAGGAGAGGGGGAAAAGGAGGAGAGAAAAAATAGGGAGGAGGAGTTAAAAGGGGAGAGGAAAAGCTGTTTCTATGTTAAAAGTCACAATCTAAATCAGTTCGAATAGCTTTAACTTTTGTTAATATTATTTAGCCACATTCCAAAGTGTACCATAACCAGTAATAAGGAAAAAGAAAAAAAATATGTCGTTATAATTCCAGTATTTTGTTCAGGCCAAAGAAGTACTAGTGCATAAAGAATGGAATGTATGTTTTTCAGATACCATATCAAAGAACAGGGCTGAACTAAAGATTTTTGTGTATTCATTTGTGTCAAAGAGACATTTCTCAAGCGGATGGAAAGGATTTCAGAATTCTGTATCAGGAGTGAGTTCTTTAGGATTCTGAAACTCTCTGGTTCTCTTATTATGACTTTTTGAGCATCTACCCATGTTCATCATTGATATTGGCATTGGCTGGGGCAATTCAAACCATTCAGAAGCATGACCAGTATCAGAGAGTTGGCTAAAATTATAATGCATGAAGTTACATGATGTATGTATGGTAGGCTATCTCCAAATAATCAACTTCTGCCATCAGAAAACCTTCTAGAAAATTAGAAGATAAAATTTCGATTCTCAATTTCATTTATATTAAGTTCTGAAAGTTATTTAAATTTCTGTTTTTCAAAAATAAAATCTTAGTCTATATAAATTTAGAAAAATACATTCTCCAACCACCAGGAAATTTATTTTTTAAAACACTTCCATGTGAGTCAGTAAGAACTAATCTACATTTTAGATTTACCATATGTTTCCAAATGTTTCCTTTTTCCACTGCACTTTTCTTTGAATCTATCCATGATTCTAGAAACTTTCAAATCCCTGATCCTATTTTTCCCCTAATCACTGTGTTCTTTCAGCTCTACCTTCTAGAAGTTTCCGTTGCCCGTGCCTATCCACTACTCTTGAATTATTTCAGATTCTAATTGAGTGCCAAGAGAAATTACTCAATGATTAATAAACTCATGTTCTTAGGGTATCAGTAAAGCAAACACAATATAAAATGTGAGAGAATCTTAGGTTCAATTAATTTATCCAGAATTATTAAGTTGGACTCTCTGAAAAGCATTTTTAATCATGATATCAACATTATGGATGTTACTTTTATTTCAGCATTCATGTATGCTTTGTATATCTTAAATTACATTTAAAAAGGCCCCAAAATCTTTTCAGTGTTTAGGGCTTTGAAAACTGTGTTCAAGCCTTCATCTGTCCTTACTAATATCACTGAAATATTTCTAGAAATTTATCAATTATTTCACTCACCTGTTTAATTATCTTCATAGGTCCCTAATGGGAGGGAAGGTTCACATTCCTTATCTTCACAAATAAGGCCCTTGGTGGCACAAGCAGAGCTTGCCTCTTTACTCACATGTGGCTACACCCACCATCACCCTTTACCTTTAATCACATGGAACTGTAAATTCTTTAGGTAAAGGATTTTTAAAAAATTTCTCTTGACTCTTTTAATAGGATTTCATGCATTGCTCTTTTCCTTAAAGACAATCAGCAAATATATTTTCACATTGTCATTAAATTTCAATCACTTTTCTTTCAACTAACACTGAAACCTCTTTTACCTATTCTTCTTTGACATTTTATACATTCAGATTTCAAACAATTCTTCCTCCAACACACTTCACAGACAGATGAGATTTCAACTGGCAACATCCAAACTCATCCTCAGATATTCTGTTTTTTTAAAGGCAGGATGTGGCTTCTTGAACCTGCCATTTGGACCCTCTTATTATTATGCAAATGCATAAGTGAATTATAAAAATCCACTTATTGACTCACATGTTGGTTCACCATATAAAATCAGCAAAAATGTCACCATAACTTTTATGTACCACATTGAAAGGAGAAACTTCGGGAACTACCATACTATTAAGTAGCCTCAGAGATCCCTACCCACTGTTTTAACACTGAGTTCCACAATGAAGTCATGTGAACTAACCCTCCAGTTCCCACAGAGTGGTTCTTTCCTACAGAACAGGGAGCTTTCAGTCCCTGGAGGTGCAGAGAGCCACATGCACAAACCTCAGGAGTAAGGCCAGCCCAAGATCCGTGGGTACTCCAGGCAAGCTATAATTTGGCATCCATTTAAACCTATATTCTTCAAAGTTTGGCTAGCTCACTATTTATTTAGAAAAGAGTTTGAGAACTCAGTAAGAAATAAGCAGAGAGGAGTTTTCACTCAGATTCTCTCCTGTCATGAAAAATCAACACAAAAACAACAAAAATAAACTCTGGGCCTGTGATGGTTAATTTTATGTGTCCATTGGCCTGGGTCACAGGGCACCCAGACATTTGGTCAAATATTATTCTGGGTGTTTCTGCGAGGGTGTATTTGGATGAGATTAACATTTCAATTGGTAGACTAAATAAGGCAGATTACCCTCCCCATAATGTGGTGAGCATCCTCTAATCATATGAATAGAAATTAAAAGCTAATGTCACCCTGAGTAAGAAGGAATTCCTCCTGTCCACACACCTCAAATGGGACATTATTAGCCTTTTTCCAGGCTTGGAGTTGAGCTGAAACACAGGTTCTTTCTGCATTCCAAGACTGCCAGCCTCAGGACTGAACTACCCCATCCGCTCCCCTGCAGATGGCTAATCCAGGCAAAAATAAAGCAAAGCACAACATAATACTAAGAGCATATTAAAAGAGGTCAAAGATGTTTACTCCAGGAAAGCAAGGATGTTTCAATATTAGAAAATCTATTAATATAAATCAACAAAAAATAGATCTGAAGAGAAAAATCACATAATTATGAAAATGCTGAAAAGGAATATGGTAAAATAAATAATCCAACCTTAATAATTTCCTGTGTCTGAATGTATATAAACGTATATGTATGTATGTTCGTGCTTGTGCATGTGTAGGTATATACACACACACACACAAAACAACAACAACAAAAAAAAAAACAGCATCAACCTAATACAGAAATAAGAAGATCTCCAATAACATTAAGACTGAAACAAAAATGCCTGCTAGCCTCACAGTCCTTTAACATTATATAAATACTTATATTAGAGTTAAGCTAAGAGAAGAAAGTAGGGCAAAAAGATAAAGAAGACTCAAAATGGAATTAACTGCAGTTGATATGATTACATACATGGAAAACTAAGATAATGAAACTAAAATTTTAGAGAATTCAATAAATTTTCAAATATAAACTGTCATTGATATCCTTTTTATACATACACAATAGATTAGAACACACAATTTTAAAAGTTCCTCTTTTCCAACAATGAATGACTGAAATGATGAAAATATTATAAAACTTGTTCAGTGATAAACTAGCATAAAATGTATAAGATATACAAGAAGTAAACTTAAAAATACAAAGCCTGACTTCAAAACATACTACAAAGCTTTAGTGGTTGAAAGAGCATGGTACTGACATAATAACAGACACATGGATAGACTAATGGAGCAGAATTTAATCCACATGGGATAATCAACTGATTTTTGCCAAAACTACCAAGAATACACAAGTAAAAATAGTCTCTTCAATAAATGGTGCTGGAAAAATCAAATTTGCATATGAAGAACAAAATAAGTCCCCTTCCCTTACTGTACACAAAAATGAAGTCAAAGTGGATCAAAGATCTAAATATTGAACCTAAAACTATGCAATTATTAAAAGAAGACATCAGAGAAACATTTTAAGATATTGATGTTGACAATTATCTTTTAGATGTGACCCCAAAAAAGGTACAATTAACAAAAGTCAAAGAAGACAAATGGGATTATATCAAACTAAGAAGTCTCTATACAACAAAGAAAATAACAGAATGAAGAGACAACCTACAGAATGTGGAAATATTTGTAAACTATTCACCCATCAAGAATTTGATATCTGGAATATACAAAGAACTCAGAAGCTGAACAACAACAAAAAAAGAAAAAGAAAAAGAAAAAGACAGTAAGAAAGAAAGAAAGAAAAGAAAGGAAAGAAGAAATTATCCAATATAAAAATGGGCCAAAGAACTAAAAACATACATTTCTTAAAGGCAGACATACAAATGGGCAACAAGTATGTGAGGAAATTTTCAATCTCGTTAATCATCAGAAAAACACAAAACAAACCACAATGAAATACCACCTCACTCCAGCTAGAATGATTGTCATCAAAAAGACAAAAAATAGCAAATGCTCGTGAGGATGCAGAGAGAAGGGAAATCTTGTAAACTGTTGGTGGAAAAATAAATTAGTATAGCCATTGTAAAAAAGATTATGAGACCCAGGAATAAAACTACTGGGAACATATCCAAAAGAGATGAAATCATACCAAGAAACTATCAGCAGCCCCATGTTTACTGTAGCACTATTCACAGTAGTGAAAATATAGAATTGACCCAAATGTCTTTTAGTAGATAAATGAATAAATAAGATGTGGTGTATGTGTGAGTACACCCATACATACACATACATACACCAAATGAAATATTATTCAGTCATAGAAAAGAAAAAAACAAATGTGGAATGTTTTCTCTGATATAAAGAGGCTGATTCAAGTGGGGTAGGGAGGAGGAGCGTGGGAGGATTAGAGGAACTCTAGGTAGGGAAGAGGGGTAGGTGGGAAAGGGAGGGGTCAGGGAGTTAGCAAGGGCAATGGAATGTGACGGACATCAATATCCAAAGTACATGTATGAAGACTCGAATTGGGTGTCAACATACGTTATATACAAACAGGGATATGAAAAATTGTGGTATATATGTGTAATAAGAATTGTAATGCAAAAAAGGTACATGTATAAAAGGCATGATTGGCATGAACATACTCTATATACAAAGATATGAAAAATTGTGCTCTATATGTGTTATAAGAATTGTAATGCATTCCACTGTCATGTATTTAAAAAAAATAAAATCAACAAAACTAAAAAAAAAAAAAAAAAAAAAAAAAAAAAAAGGAATGAATTCTGTCAATTGCAGGAACATGGATGGAACTACAGGCCATTGTGTTAAGCAAAATAAACCAGACAGTACACAAAAGTGGAGTCAAAGTGGAACAGAGAGACAAATACCACATATTCCCATAATTTGTAAAACTAACAAAGCAATCTTGGAGAAGAACTAAAAGGAATAAAGTGAAGGAAAAAAAGAGAAGGGGGATGAACGAAGCTCATGAAAGGGCACCAAAACATAGAATGGAAGAATTAGTTCTGGTTCTTTCTCAGTACAGTAGAGTAACTATAGGTCAAAATGATCTATATATATTTCAAAGTGACTAGGAAAGAAGAGTGTGAAATTCCCAGCACATAAAATGATTAATGTTTGAGGACTGGAAATGCCTCTCACACCAATTTGATTATGACACATTATATACATGTATTGAATTACCATGATATACCCCAGGTTTTTTTTTTCTGAACAAAAAAAAACAGAAATAAATTACTACTATATGATATACTGGAGATTGGAAAACTATTTTTTAAAAGTTTTAAAATAACCAGCATGTTCAATGCTTCTCCTATTAAAAAATAAGTGAGATATTTTTGTTTTTGACTAGACATGCTTGTTTTAACATTCAGATTGGAACATAAAGCAAATAATTAAAATGAAATAAATTATGGAAGATCCTCTTCCTACCATGTCATAAATTATATTCAAAAGCAATAGTTATTAGAAGTGTAAGGTAATATTGCATGAAAAATAAAGATCATTTGAAAAAAAAGCCAGAATATTTATAAATTGACCCAAATCCATTTAGGAAATTGTATCTTAAAAGTTGCAATTTTATCATTAAAGGAAAAAATTGGATTATTTAAGAAATTGTGTTGGGCTGGGGATGTGGCTCAAGCGGTAGCGCACTCTCCTGGCATGCGTGCGGCCTGGGTTCGATCCTCAGCACCACATACAAAGATGTTGTGTCCACCGAAAACTAAAAAAATAAATATTGAAAAATTAAAAAAAAAAGAAATTGTGGTGGAACTGCAAATTGGTGCAGCCAATATGGAAAGCAGTATGGAATTCTTGGAAAATTGGGAATGGAACCACCATTTGACCCAGTTTTCCCTCTCCTCAGTCTATACCCAAAGGATTTAAAGGCATACTACAGGAACACAGTCACATCAATGTTTTTAGCAGCACGATTCATAATAGCTAAACTGTAGAACCAACCTAGATGCCCTTCAGTAGATAAATGGATAAAAAAAATGTGGCATATATACACAATTGAATATTACTCAGGAATAAAAGAGAAAAAAATCATGGCATTTGCAGGTAAATAGATGGAGTTAGAGAAGATAATGCTAAGTGAAGTTAGCCAATCCCAAATAACCAAATGCCAAATGTTTTCTTTGATATAAAGAGGCTGATTCATAGTGGGATAGAGAGCGGGAGCATGGGAGGAATAGGTGAACTCTAGATAGGGCAGAGGGGTTGGAGGGAAAGGGAGAGCGCATGGGGTCATTAATGATGGTGGAATGTGATGACCATTACTATCTGAAATACATAATATGAAGACCAAATTGGTGTGAATATACTGAGTATACAACCAGAGATATGAAAAATTCTGTTCTATATATGTAATAAGAATTGTAATGCATTCTGCTATCATATATAAATAAAAAAATTTACATAAAAAAGAAATTGTATTGGAAAAATGGATAGCCATTTAGGATAAAATATTAAGTTACTACATAACTCCCATCTTACACAGAAACAAATCCCTAATGGATCAAAGATTTGAATATGATAAATGAAACTGTGAACACTAAAAGTAACGTTAGCATGAATATAACCTCTGGATGGTAAAGAACTTTAACATTAGACCTGAGAAGCTGTGCAAGATGCTAATGAAATTGCTTGCTCTTAGGAAATGTGCTGGCTTTATTGGTACATCAGCTGGGTTAGGCTGCAGTCCAGAGCCATGCAGGCAAAATAATCTAGGTCCTGAAGGGAAGGTTTTTTCCAGATATAATTAAGGTTTCAAATCAGTTGACTTAAATTAAAAGAGATTATGCTGGATAAATCTGCATGGATCTGACACAATCCACTGGCAGCCAAAAAAAAAAAAAAAAAAAAGCAGGGCTGAGATTTCCCTAAGACAAAAAAGAAACGGCCAGAAGTTTCTGCCTGTGCATGTGGAGTTCCATCCTGCTTGTGCTTTTCCTTTCCTGATGCCTATAAATAACAGCTGCACCTTGTACCTGTAGCCCATGGATGGTTTGAACCTGCACATGACCTTGACTTGCTGTCCTACAGACTTCCCTCTTAGATCCCACAATCACTTAATCTAATGCAATGTATATGAGAGAGAGAAGGGGGACACTTCAGACAAAAATGGTAGCTCCTTAAGGTTATAATGGATCAAAGATATTATATATTATAATTTCTATGAATAAAAACTTCCTATCACCTAGTGACATCATAGCCATCATAATATCACCCTGGAATGCAACCCATTACTCGAGAGTTTGTGGTGAGATGAGTAAACAAGCCTACCGCACCACCACACGATAAAAATTTACACATACAATTGTGTAAAGTTAATAATACTTGATAATGATGATAAAAGATTGTTACTACATTATGAACTTTTCTGTACTTTTTATTATTATTTTACAGCATACTCCTACTTATTAAATAAAAGTTCACTGTAAAACGTTATGGTGTTGTATAGTAGGCTATATCATCTCGGTATGTGTACGCACACTCTGTGACATTGGCACAATGGCACAATCACCTAAGTGTTGATCAGAACATATCCCCATTGTTAAGGGACTAATGACCATAAATTTATATGTTTATCTGTTCATATTACTCACTACTGGTTCTGCTTCTCTGGTTGAACCCTGGCTGATACAGAAGGGTATCTGTACTTAGGATGACTTACCTGAGGAAGAAACATTTTGCTGTATCCACTCTTATACATTTGGACTTGGTACACTGTGACCATATAACTAATTCAGCAAATGAACCAAATAAATAGAAAGTATGTCCTAAACACAAAGTTTTAGCACACCTGTATTACTGAACAGAGATATTTTCTTGCCCTTTTAAAAGCATTTATACACTTGCTATTTCACTATTTTCTACCAAAATTAAATCCAGTATTTCCTCAAGCCCCTGATCTTTGCTGATTGTGTACCTACATATGGCTTTACTCTTAATTCTATCTCAAGAGCTTAGGACTTTTTTTAAACAAATTGGGTTGAAAATGAGGTATCTATCTTGACCCATACAAATGAGAATTGACTTGTCTTAAAGACTCCACCTTACCTCTTAGAATAAATTGCTCCTGTGTTCATCTAATTGTCTTATTATCTTTAACACCCCCCCCATCTCAACCCACAGTCAAAAGCAAAATAGAATGGTAAAGAGTCCTGCCCTTAGTGTATAGATATCCAGGCTTCAATTTCATCATATGTTTATTAATTTAATGATTTACAGCATCTCATCAAACTGTTTTAAGTTCCAAAATAATCTTCAGTACAGTCATAGAACTAGTTTATCTGTTTACACCAAGTAATATTTAAAAAACTAAAAGCATTTGCAAACATTGTTACCATTGTTAGTTATCTTAGATTTGAGTCTATTTGTACTTGGAGTGAAGTTATAACTAAAAAGAAGAAGAAAAAGGAAAGAAAAAAAATGAATTATCTGATAAGTGTTTTCTCTGTGTAGGGTGCTTTCTACATCTAGCCCCGTTGAATGTAGCAATTCTGGAGATTTAGTTAACTCTTCCAGAATCCCTGATCTAGATGAAATTAAATTTCAAAAACAGGACTGCCTGGGTTTCTAGTTGGTACTGTAGTAGAATAATCACACAAACAACTTCCCTTATTTATTTATATGTTACAAACCTAAAAATGTATTCAAAAGAAATCTTTAAATGCAAAGAACTAGAAGATAAGATTAGTTAAAACAGTGTTCTGCATTAGAGCCACTCAATTAGATTTTTAAAACATTCTTCTTTTTTTACATACTCAATTATGCAAACAAACAGACTGGTACTTCCTTGAAATCCCATTTGATAAGAAAGGACACATTAGATGAGAAGACGGATTGCATTAAAATATCCATTTGGCTGGTTGAAGAGAAATGTGAATGCTGTTCAGAAAGATCCTATTCACAGACTTTTGGTTTTTCTCAGAAACAAAGTAATCTTTCCTTTTAAGATTATTATAGAATCACATTGGTCATGTGATTCTACAATCTGTACAATCAAAAAAAAATGAGAAATTATATCCCATTTGATTCAAATGTATGAATAGTCAAGATCATTGTACTGTCATGTGTAGCTAATAAAAAAAAGATTATTATAAAAAAATAAAGAAAAAATCACTTAGATTTACTATAGATTCATTCTAATTTGGCACAAGTCGGACGATGTGAGAAAGGAAACTTTTTTTTCCCTCTGAATATGGAATGTTACTATGGATGCATGGCTTTTGCTGAGTGAAGATCTTCCTGGATAACCTTGTCCTAAAATTCAATATCTATTTATTTAAAAGATCACTTTATTTTGAGTCCATATACTAATTCATTATTTCAATTTTATAAGTGGATTGCATTTTACACACAAAATAAGCAAGTCATTTGAGTGCCTACTAGGAGTTGTACTTTTTAGTAAGACTTCATCAATATTCATAAAAATCTTTTGTTGTAATTCTAATTTTCTTGATGAGCTAATAGGCACGGAGAAAAATATCATTAACACAAACTGTGCTGTATACTTCAAATTTGCCAAGAGAGTAGATCTTAAGCATTCTCACCAAAAAAAAAAAAAAGTAACTCTGATGTGATGAATGTTAACTAGCTTGATGATGATAATTATTTTGCAATATCCATAAATACATATGTATATGTAATATTACATATCACATAAATTTTTTCAGTTATACCTCAATAAAACTGAAAAAGTAAACAAAGCTAATTTATGAAATGGTGTATTTAAAAATGGGTATATTTTATTGCATACAAGTTGTTACAATATTAAAATTTACTTTTAAAAAATAAAAGCTAAATTAACTTCTACTTATCTGTCTAGAACTTTCTCATAAAGAGATATTAGTCTTCCTTCTCATACTTTCCTGTTATGAAACTAGCCTGCTTCTCCTTGATCATTTGTCCTACAAGTAGAAGGCAGAAGAGACTTCTTCAAGAGAGTTTTTATTTATATCACTCCCCTACTCAAATCCTTTGAATTAACTGTTCCCAATTATTTTAAAACCTAGTTAGGACTTTGAATTGCAAAGCTAACAGTTAATTACATGATTACTGAAATTTGACCTAGTACTTATTTTTCTAACACATCATTCAGAACTCTGATCCCTAATTACAAAGCATTTTCCATGTTTCCTACCTTTGCTTCACAAATTGTTTCCAGTTTAACCCTTTCCTAAAGTTATTCCATCTAAAGACTAATTGTGTCCCCCCCAACACACACACGTTTGTACACTCACTCACCAGTGCATACACAAGTACATATAACTGATCATGTTTGCATATGTCTTGGTTAGTGGTAGTTCCCCACGTAAGTTATCATGCTTCGACCATCCATCCTTTGTAAATACCAGTGAAATATTGTCAAATGGGAGGATTTTGCAAATTTTAGTTGCCTCCTCTTTATTTTTTCTGATTATAAGCACCTTGAGGGCAGTGTTGCCATTTCAATTCACCACCTGGCTGGTTATGGTACTTCTAATATGGCAGGTGTTCAATAAATTGCATTGAGTAAGGATGTGTGGTTGACTGATTAACTTCTTGGCAAGTGAAATATATTTGATATTCCCCTTGAGTTTACAAATGGTTTATGCACTTCACAAAGCACCATTTCTCAGAATTATTCTGGCCTTGCAAGAATGTGACCAACAACCTCTAAATAAAACATTAAGGGCCCTAAAACATAGACTGTCTCCTATCCACATGGAATATTTTCATTTTTATTACCCTATTGTTGCACACATATCAGACTGGAATATGGTTTACGTACTGACCTTCCAATCTCCAACCCAGCAGTCTTGCACTGGGCTTTCTGAGCTCTGTTTTCATTGTGAATCACGGATTAGAACTGCAGCCTTTCTGACCTGCAATAAAACTCACACATTCCCTTAAACATATGCTACTATACAATGAATTTCATTGAAGGAAAAAATTAATGTGATTTCTACCGGACTGATTCTTTTCAGCTTTAGCATGCTGTGGTTAGAAAGATCAAATAATGCCAGTTATGTCAGGTAGAGCCAGGAACTTCAGCCCTCCATAAATTCTGATCCTGGAAATCATATGACAGAATTAGAAAGAATATTTTTCTTTGTCAAGACCTCAAGCTTTAAAAAAAAAAAAAAAAAAAAAAAAAAACCTTCAGGCTCTTCTAGTTCACTTGCTGTTATTTCTCAGACAAAGCAGAATCAGAAGACGTATTCTAAGAAAGGAAATGGCTGAAAATGAAATTCACTACTGAAAAACATCCCTTCATAGTTTCTACCAGACCACTCTGTTTGTTCTCTCTCTCTCTCTCTCTCTCTCTCTCTCTCTCTCTCTCTCTCTTTCTCTCTCTCCCTCCCTCCTTCCCTCCCTCCCTCCTCTCTCTTTTTCCCTCTGTAAGCAACAGATTTTTGCAAATGCACATTGTCCACAAACCATACCAACATCAACACATAATGGAGCCTGATTGAATATATTAATAGTTATTTTGATTTACTAAAAAAAGATTTTTAAATCACCTTTTAAAGATAAATCTTTATCATTTCCAAAGTTTTATAAGAAAGCGATCTTATTTATCAATCACTGAGAAAACATCTTTACAAAGCTCCACTCACCTCACCACACACAGATGAGATATTTCATACAAATACATAGATGTTAATTCTGTTTCTTCTCTTCTACATAAAAACTCAGAAAGAGTACTCAATCATTAATTTAAAAAATATTTTATATACATTTTAGTTTCTTCCATGCTTAGGGAAGCATTTCTATAAGTTATGTAACTTTAACTGGTTTCTATTTTTAACACATACAAAATATTGCTATTCTTCTTGACTTTTTGATAGCAGACAATGAGGACAGGGAAGGAGGGGAATTATCCCATAATTCATTATGGCACTATTTTAACTTTTCTTTCATAATTGCTTTTTTAAATTAGCATACTCCTTTTAGAACGGTTTTATATTTACAGAAAAACTGAGCAGAAAGTACAGAGAGTTCCTATATATCACACCCACATTCCTCCCTCCAACTCAGAGCTTCCTCTTTTATTTAATTTCTTGCATTAGTGTGGAACATTTTTAATTTCCTTCTAATAAATGTGTTTGGTAAAATTAATATGAATGCCCAGACTTTGCTTAATATTAGCTGAGTGTGCATTTTTAAGGACATTTTAACTTTAATGATACACAATACTGATTTATGTAGATTTATGACTTTCTATTTTTACAAAAGATATAAATAGTCCATACAAATCCTTCCTATTTTTATACTCTTTTACAAAATTTTAAGCTACTTTGATTCTTTCTTTTAAACACACACACACACACACACACACACACACACAGCTTGTTTATTTTCTGAGGTCTGCATGGGCACTTTGCTTCACAATGTGCTAATTGCTCTGACTTTGGTTCAGGCTCTTTGCTGGACTGGGAGCCTTTACTCCTCCATCTGTGTTTACATATCTTGTGGATCACTCAGAGCCCTGCTGCAGGTCCCTTCAGCTTCTTTCAAGACTAGGCCTCAAGGAGTCTAACCAAAGTCCAAGTCACCCAGATCAGTTACTCTCAAGAGCTTACCCTGGTCAGAATCTGCCTTTCACTGACACTTTGATGCAAAATCATAGGCAACATATTGCCTCCAATGAGGACATATGGTTTGTAAAAGAGTGAATTCAAAAGGTAGTTCACAAATTGCTCTTTAAGACCTTCACTATTAATTTCTGTCAAGAGACAGTAAAATGGAAAGGAGCATCCACATTGTTCCAAAAATAACACTTCCTGCTACAGAGTAGAACTCTTTTCAATGCCAGGTTGAAATTAATCTAGTTCAATTGGTTATTGAGTGATATCTGAAATTATTTGACTGGAGTTAAACAGAGGTATTTTTCTTACATAAGTCAATAAAATCCAAATTCTTATACCAGCAGTTAATTAATATCAGCAATGCAAGTCTAATAATGTTAGCAATATAGGTCTGAGATGAGGGAAAGACAAATTGGTAGATAATAGAAGTCAGACCACAAATATAACTAGAATAATATCACTGGAAACATGTCTGTTCTACTGGATCAAAGATATCTTTCCTTTAGGTAAAGCAAAAACTGATTTTTTACTTTGAATTTTCTTACAAAGTGTTCAAAATAATTGTTTAAAGAAGATCAGCAAACAACAAGAAAGCACTGCTATGCAACTTGAAGCTATCAAGAAAAAAAATCCATAAATAAAACATTCAACAGAAAAAAATTTCAGCTTAGAAATATTTAAATTTATGAATAAAATACTCATAAATGAGAATAGAATAAAAATATCAGAACTCATGAGTCAGAATAAAAAATGCAGTAGATTATTGGAACAAGAATAAAGATATTTTGATCAGAATACTGATCAAGAAGAAGAGAGAATCCATGAACTCAAGAAAGAGCATTTAAAAATAAACAGAAGAGAAAAAGAAAAATAAAATAAAGGAATAGAGAAAGACACAATAAAGAGAAGTGAGAATCTCACCATAGGAATTTCAGAAGGAAAAGAGAGAAAAAGCTTATTTTAAGGAAATATGTGAAAATTCCCCAAATCAGGTGAATGGTATAAATATTGAAGTTCACAAAGCTCAGAAGTCCCCAACCAGGTTAAACCTAAAGAAGATGTCACAAAATATGTCATAATTAAACCGTCAAATATCAAAGCAATGAGAGACTGTCAAATGCAGTAAGAAAAAAGAGGTTTTTCACATATACGAGAACCACTCTAAGGCTATCAATGGGATTTTAGCAGAACTTTGCAGACCAGGAGAGAGTGGAAAATATTTTCAAAGTAATGAAAGAAGGAAAGAAAAAACTGCCAACCCCAAATACTTAACCTGGCAAAGTTGACCTTCAGAAATGCAGGCCAGGGATCTGAGGATATAGCTCAGTGGTAAAGCACATGATTAACATGTGGAAGGCCCTGGATTCACCCTCCAAAACCAGCGCCCCCCCCCCAGAAAAAAAATCAAAGGATGAAAAAACACTTTACCAAACAAATAGAAGCTGAGGGAGTTAATCATCTCTAGACCTGCCTTATAAGAAATAGTAAAGGGAGTTCTTCAGGATGAAATTAAGGATCTTAATTAGTAATATGAAATCATATGAAAATATAAAACTGACTGGTAAAAATAAGTATGTAATAAAATTAGAATACCTAATACCATAATGGTTGTACATGAATCACTTACATTTATAGAAGAAAGGTTAAAAGACAAAACTTAAAATAACTACAGCTACATGTAAATTATGTCATCAAAAACAAAATGAGAGGAATAAAAATGTAGAGTTTTTATATGTGATCAATGTGAAGTTGTTAACTTTAAAAAGACAATTAAAATTATCAGGTATTATAGGCAAGTCTCATTAATTACAAAGCGAAAAGCTATAGAAGATAAAGGCAAAAGAAAGAGAAAGGACCAAAGTGTACCAGTTGAGGAATATTAATCTTTAAAACACCAAAGACAATGGCAAAATGACTGGAAAACACCAAATGTAAAGTAGTAAATCTTTACATGTCTATGATTGCCTTGAGTGTAAATGGATTAAATTCTCCAATCCAATCAAAAGACATAGAGTGACTTTAAGGGTTGAAAAATAAGACCCAACCCTGCTGCCTACAAGACTTTATTCAGCTTTAAGCATACACATAGACTGAAAGTGAAGAATGGACAAGATAAGCCATGCACATGGAAACCAAAGAAGAGCAGGGGTGACTATACTATTGCCAGATTAAAAAAATTACAGGAAATCACGAACTATAAAAAGAAATGATAAGGTCATCAAGTAAATACAATGAATATATATGTACCTAGTACCAAAGTGCTTGAATACATAACATAAACATTAATAGATATAAACGGAGAGGTAAAGGGCATTACAATAATGGTAGGAGGCTTAAATATTCCACTGTCAATAATAGATAGGTCATTTAGACAGAAATTCAATTAGGAAACTTTAAAGTTGAACTAATAGTAGATCAAATGGTCTTATAAGATATGTACAAAATGGTCCATTGAACTGTAGCAAAATACACATTCTCCAGGATAGGTCATGTGTTAGACCTCAGGACAAGCCTTAATAAATGGAAGAGACTGAAATCATGTTAGATATCTTTCCCAACCATGATAGTATGCAACTAGAAATCAACAACAGGAACAACAGATGAAAACCTGGAAAATTCATAAATGAATAAATTAAACAATATGTTCCTGATCAATTAGTGGGTCAAAGAGAATATCAAGAGGGAAATTTAAAAATTTTTTTGAGACAAATAAAAATGAAAATAAATGTACAAAATACTTATAGAATGTAGCAAAACAGTTGTAAAACAGAAGTTTATAGCCATAAACATCAAATTAAACAAGAAGAGGTTTCTCAAATAAACAGCCTAAAGTTACACCTAAAGAAACTAAAAATAGAAAAACAAACTAGGTCTATATCTATTAGAAGGAAATAATAACGATCAGAGCAGAAATGAATGACATAGAAAATAATAGAAAAGACTGCAGAAACTAAGAATTGGTTTGTCAACAAATAAATAAAATTGACAAACTTTTATTTAGATTGAAAAATAGTGAAGACTCCAATAAATGAAACAAGAAATTTAAGAGGAAGCATTACAACTGTTACTAATGAAGTACAAATAATAAGGGACTACCAGGAACAATAATGTACCAATATATTGGATAACCTAGAAGAAATGGAAAAATTTCTAGACACATACAATGTACCATGAATCAGGAAGAACCAGTGATGTGGTTTGAATGTTTATTCATTTCAAAACTCATGTTGAAATTTAATTGCTACTGTCACAATATTTAGAGTAGGAACCTTTACAAGATGTTTAATAAATGGACTTAAGCTTTTACCATGGATTTGTCCTCTCTTTGCCTTCTTCCATGTGATGTCTTCTGTCTTGTCGTGGCACAGAATGAAGTCCCACCAGATGCTGGCAGCCTGGTATTGGACTTCCCAGAATCCAGAACTGTGAGCCAGTAAATGCCTATTCATTATAAATTACTCAATCCATTGTTATAGCAGAAGAAAGTGGACTAGAAGAAGGAGATTAAATCAGAAAATTTCAAGAGACCAAGAATAAGAAGATTGAATCAGTAATCAAAAAACTCCTATAGAAAATTAAAAAAAAAAAACAAAGAAATAAGTAACTGAAGACTTCATTGGTGAAATCTACTAAATATTTAAAGAATTAATGTGATTTCTTTCATACTCTTCCAAAAACTGAAGAGGAAAAAACACTGTATAAGGTCAGTATCACTCTGATATGAAAGACAAGGGAACTATACAAACCAATATTCCTGATGAACATAAGTTTAAAAATCCTCAAGCAAATACTAGCAAGTCAAATTCAGTAACATATTAAAAAGATCTTATGATTGGGAAAAGGGGAAGGAGGAGAGGGGAGGGAGCACGAGCCAAGAAAGATGGTAGCATGAAATGGATATCATTACCCTAGGTACATTGTATGACTGTACATTTGGTGCAATGCTACAGCGTGTACAACCAAAGAAATGAAAAGTTGGGCTGCAATTGTGTACAATGCATCAAAATGCATTCTGCT
The DNA here is from genome assembly GCF_048772815.1 of Callospermophilus lateralis. NCBI lineage: Eukaryota > Metazoa > Chordata > Mammalia > Rodentia > Sciuridae > Callospermophilus > Callospermophilus lateralis. The sequence goes on along the minus strand of NC_135305.1, from coordinate 77,058,976 downwards.
GTCATATATACCTAATGAGAATAAATAAATGAATGAATTTTAAAATATATTATGATTGGCACAGCAATGAAAAACAATATATTAAACGATATTGGCTAAATTATATTGTTAAATTGAGTACTTGTACAACTATGTAATGACAAATCCCATCACTATATACTATTATAATGCACCAATAAAACAGTTTTGGAAAAAAAAGAATATTAAAAAAGAAGATTATACACCATAATCACAGGACACAAGAATAGTTTAATGTATGTGAATCAATAAATACAATACTTGTTAATATTTATCATAAATGAAATAAAGGATAAAAATCATATCATCTCAGATTCATATAAAGCATTTGAAAATTGAATATCCTTTTCATGATGGAAATTTTCACAAAATTAAGCATAAAGGAAAGTATAGTGACCATGTATAACAAGCCTGCAACTCACATCAGACTCAGTGGCAAAAAATGAAAAGTTTTTCCTCTAAGATCAGGACAACTGAAGCCACTCCTCTTCCACATAATCCTAGAAGTTATAGAGCAACTAGATAGAAATAAGTAAAAATAGATAAGGAAATGAATAAAAGTCATTCAAATTGGAAATGAAGGTATAAATTTTTTGCTTGCAGATAGCATGATCTTATATATAGAGAGAAAACTCTTAAGTCACCACCCCAAAATGTTAGTAGTAATAAATATATTCGGCAAAATTATAGGATAGCAAATCACCATAGAAGTCATTTGATTTCTATACACTAAGAACAAACTATTTAAAAAATTTTTTTAAATCCCATCTACAAAATAATCCAAAAGAATTAATGTTAAAAATATCTGTATACTGAAAACTATAAAACAAGCACCAAAGAAATGAAGAAAATACAAGTAATAGAAAGATATCTTGTGTTCCTAGATCAGCACAATCTATTTAATAATAAAAGTAAAAATAATAATAACAGAGGGAGATCAGTAGAGTAGAGCAAATAAATTGAAAGGAGGAAGGGGGAGGGAAAAGAAAAGAACTGGGAAATGATATTGGTCAAATTATATGCATTATGGATATAGCATAATGAATCCCACTGTTATGTGTAATTAAAATGCACCAAAAACTTTTGGGGGAAAAAACAATGAGAAATCACCTCACACCCTATGATAAAAAGGCTATTATTGAAAATTCATTTCTGCATTACTCACCATAACCAAGATATATAAACAACCTAAATGTCTGTGCTGGGTGAACCTAGAGGGAAACTGTGGTAGACAGTCAGAAGAGAGAGAAAGAGAAAAAGAAAGAGGAAATTTTTTTTTTTCTGCTAGTCATCATTTTACACCTGTCTCCTAATCTGAGATGATATGCCTTTGTTATTTATGCTTTTGCTTTTATATGATCTCCCTAGGCTGTTACTTACCTGTATGTATACTCAACTAAAAGAAAGTTTGTGACTCTGAAAGCATGACATTTTAATGAGATGTTCCATGATATTATTGACAAAAATATAGGAAAATAGATGTGGAAAGACTTGGCTTGCAACAATAAAAGTTAAATATACAAGGTTACAAATTGTATGGGATGAGGGGCTTTTGCTTTATTTTGTTTGATTTTACTAATGTCCAAGAAGCATCTCCTGGTAAAGGCTGAGAGTTGCAGAGGAGGAGCAATTAAATTATCAAAAAGTTAGATGAACTTTGCATTTGGCATATACAAGGAAAATTAAGAGTACTTCCCATCATGGATGAGCTGAGATTGATACTACTTAGAAGCATCTGGTCAGAAAAATAAGTAAAATCTGCATCTTCTTTTGCAGAAGGAGTATTAATAATGATACAAAGAAAATAAAGTGAGAGATGGGGTGGTTTTCCTAGAAGGGTAAAGACAAGTGCCACACACTTTCCAAAGGGAGTAGAGTTTTATTTCAGACTATTGTTATAATTCTTTTCAGCTAGATTTTGTGGCCTTAATCAAACCATGGAAAGAACGAATACCAGTCAAAACATTAAATACATGAATACTATGAAAGTTTGGCAAGAATTAAAAATAAAACTAGGTACAGATTGGCATAAACCTTAATCTATTGCTGCTCATCTCATTTATTTGAAAAACTAGATGTGTGTGCAAGTTTTAAAAACCATGGTTTACCTCATTCCACATGTCAATTGCGTATCTTTTATTTTCAATTCATATTTAACCTACCTGAACAAATGGACTAAATATGTAGTTCTATTTTCTATTAAACTTATAAGTGTATACTTATTTTAGTTTTCTATACTAAGGTTTAAATTCACCCAAATAACAATCAATTATTTCATCAGAACTTAGTAGCATTCTAAAGAAAAAAAAAAACAAAAACAAAGCACCAAATGGAATATCCACAGATATTACATACAGACATGGTTCCAGCTATGGGTAGGACAATTCATGTTTATCTGTTGGGGACCAGTTTTTTTTTTTTCCCCCTTCATAGATCATGTCACCTGTTAAAATAGAGTCACTTGATACTTCCCAAAAACAACTGCCTAGTGAAGGGAAGTTTATTTGTGAGAAGTTTTATTTTAATCTTGATTTTTTTCCTTCAGTTACTCAAAATAGCTTCTAACTCTAATCCCTACAACGCAGGTTTGAAGCAGGTTAATCTTCCTCTGCCAGTGGATAAAAATGAGGTACATGAAGAAATAAAATTAAATTTATCAATAGGATAATATGGAAATAAATAATACAGTTTACTTCTTCCTTACTTTCCTAACCAGAAATCCTTTTCTGAGTAAGAGATCCTTTGCTCATAAAGCTCCTTGAAACTCCTAGATAACAGCGGATATTACCAAATAACTGATTTGGTAAATCGCTCATCGTCTTTCAGTTACTCCTTGCTAAATATTATCTTTTTCAGTCAATAAAGAGACCACGACTATATTTTTGTTCATTTTTTTTCTCTATTACATGACTTAATCTATTTCCTCTTACTTTTATAGTGGTTACAACCCTCACCTACTGTTATTTCTGGTAAAATTTAGTAAAATATGTTTTTTTTCCGCCAAAAGTTTGTAGAATATAAATTATAGAATTGGTGAAGATATTTTTACCCCTGGGATAGTTTTGTGCTTTCTTTTCCCTGTATCTGTAAGGAGGAAAAGGTATATCTACCCTTGGTTTAAATCTTTCCCTGAACTCTGAAAGTCTTCCAGCTGTATCTTGAAAGGAGACTCTGGCTTTTGCTTCTCTTTCCTGTCTTATGGATAAGAGCCCGGCTGTTTTCATAAACAGTGGCCAGCTGTTCAGCTTCTAATACTATTCAACAATCTCCTGCATTTCACAAGGGAAATTTATCTTGATTGTATCTTCTTCCCCAACCCCAGTTAGGAAACTCATTAAAGATTTTGAATTTTTAAGTACTTCCTTAACCAAGACATTCATTGAAGTATTCAGCTGCTGGTTTAAGCCAGAGACTTGCCTTTATATTTATTTCAATGTCCTCTCTTTATTTACTAAGCAGATTGTTCCAGGAAAGTTTGAAATCTATAGAGTAAGAAACTATTCAAATAAGAGGGCAGTTGAGTATTTGCTGGGCACTTATGAGAAATAGCCCAACCAAGTAAAGTTATTTCATGCAGTTAGCCAATTCGGCTACATGGAATGTCATGGGAGCAATATACTTCTAGTCCTTATTATCTGTTTCACCATGCTAGTGCCTTAATGATTAGCAGTACCAATGTGTGGGATGAGCAAACTTATTGTCAAAACAATCCAATCTCCAGGAAGGATTAGAGCACAGGGAGTACAAATCCCTAGGTTGATTCATCACAGGGCAATGTAAATGCTTTTTTTCTCCAGTGAAGACTTACTATTGCAATCAAAGATGCTAGGAAGAGTAGAAAAGAACAGAAAGAGAAGGTGTAAATAAAACACAGGTAAATTGTCAGAAGTAGATAACAAATAGAATTAATTTTTTTCATTAGGCTTTTCTAATTTAAAAACAATAGTAGCTGTTCTCAAAATATTTACTTTTGTATGAAATCTATCTGGTGAAGAAATAATTATTATTATAATTCAAATGATGAGGGCAGATATACTGGAAAAAAATCTCTGTTCTTGTTAGAAAAAAAAAATAGTTACAGGTACAATTGTCTATGTCCATAGGATATATGAACATGGACAGATATGTGGAGCATTATCATAAAGATAACGTCTTCTTAATCATGGACAGGCATAGACAGGAATGGATAGAGAAAAGAGATTAAAGGAAAATTCAATTTTTTTTCTATATTGGAATTCAAATACTTGATGAAGAAAAAGAATAATTTCTTAGTCATTTTTCATTCAGAATAATGTTAATTGCTTTTCAATACAAGACATTAATATTTTCCAATGGCCAAAGGGTTGTATGTATTATGTGAAGCTATGTGTATATTTTCCTTCTGAAATTAGTATCTAGAAGTTTGCAGTTCCATGGGGCCATGAACTAAGAAACTTCAGCAAATGGAAGGATAAATATCAGAAGGTTTCCTGTTAAGTACATTTAAAATGTCAACAAAGTGTGATGTGTAAGCATCCTGGAGTGTTTTGAAATAAGTTCATGAGCTCTTTCTGAATGTACTTAGATTGACTGGATTGGCTACTAGCGGAAGACTGTGGTTATTTGTTTCATTATATTTTAGGTATCGCTATATTTTTGTGAAAAGACAGTATCAACAAAGTTCTTTAAAAAAGAAATTTCCTCACCACTAATTTAGGTTCTCATCCTAATTTAAAATTTGTACCTTCCACCAACTATGAATTTGCCATGAAAGTATACTCTAAAGAAGAATGGGAAAAACTCAAAAGAGCATTTATAACTCTGGAAAAATAAGACTGCTTAAGATTTACATCAATTTTCTCCATGTATAAAACACCTTGACAACCATTATATCATTTGATTCTCTCAACAACCCTGTGAGGCTGGCAAGGAAGGCTATTTTTTCCCATTTCCCAGATGAAGAGGCCAAGGCTCCAAATGTTTGCATGCCTTGCCTTTGAACAATGTACTAGTTAAACTGTCAGGCTTGAGTTCAGTTTTGTCTAACTCCAATAATCCTGCTTTCCTACATCATCTGCCAGAACATCTACACAGGGGAGATGAAGGGTGACCAATTATTTAGACTATCAGAAATTAAATAACATTTTATTTTTGCTTTCTAATTAACGCATCTTTTGGTAATGAAGAAAAAAAAAACTTCAGAAATATAAAACATGTGAAAATGTTTTTCTCTCAGTTTGATTCTGTTCCAGGCCAAGGGATTCAGTTGAAATGGTTGTTGGGAAGGACAGTGAACAAGTCAACATGTAAACATGCCAATGAAATTTATGGGCATAATACAAGTCATTGAAATTCAGAATCTGTTCCTTGTCTGGATAATGAATATGATTTTAAATATTTCATATGGAAGGATTTCTTTGCAAAAAAAAAAATGAAGCGAACCTAAGATTGACTGGAATTTACAAGCTCATTTAAAGAAAAGTCTCGACTATTTTTTTTCTTACAAATGTAATACCTCCCCAGATGGCAGTCTTTGTAGTTTGTGGCACTGATTCAAAAGGCATATTAACTGCCACTTTCCTCACTGCATCAAGCATTTACGGGCCTCCCTACAGAATGGATTCAGCGGTAATTAAAATAACACCCTTCCTCAGGGTGAAGTTAGACTTGAAGAGTTCAGGGATGTTTTTCTTTCCTTCCTTTGGATAAATTCCTTCTCTCCTCCCTCCCCAAAAAAACATGAAGAAAAAGATGAGAAATGGGAGAGTTTGAAAAAAAAAAAAAAAAAGTTGGGGTGGGCAGGTAGGTGGGAGGAGGGAAGCCTCAAATAGTAGACCAAAGCAGGAGTCCCAGAAACTATGGTAAAATGTTAGTGAGTTAGTGTTGCCTTCATTTTCTGCCAGACACTGATAGACAAACAGGTAAAAGAAGAAAGAAAGAAAGGAAAAAAAAAGCAGTGGGGAAAAATATCATTTACTCACTGTAGCAGCAGGAAATCAAGGAAAGAAAATAAACAGGGCTTGAATTGTGTGCCTTTAACCTGCTAGTCAGACAGTTTGATTCTGTGTGTATTTGTGTGGTGGTAAATGGCAAAGGGGAGGTAGAGGGACGGGAGGCTTGTGGGATTCTCGGGACTCCCACAGCTACCAGTCCAGCTGTACAAACACGCACAAGCTTTGTTAAGGTACGGTGGGCAACAAGCTGAAACTGCTGAGCTATCTGACCTATAAATCCCTGCAAAAGCTCCACTTGAGGGGAAGCCAGGAGTTATGTGTAAATGTTTTATCCAGCCAGAGCTGCCCTATTGGTCACTTCCGCCTCCTTTCTCATCTCTCTTCAATGGATACAGTGGCCAGCTACAGTTAAAGTAGTGTGTTGAGATACATAAGTGACCGTCTTAAATTCTACTTCCCTCTAGGCCAAACAAGAAAGGGAATAATGACTCAGAAGCTCCACCTTCAGGAGTTTATAGTTTGGGGCCAGTGTTCTACAACTAGGAACAATAAATTCAGACAGAGCAATAGGACTTTCTCATATTCTTTTTAAATTTTTTTTGACAGATTCAGTAAGTACATCACTTTAAAATACTATGAATTTATGTATACAGTTCTAAAGAACTCAGGCACAAGGGAGTTGAGGTATTCCCTTAAATGTGACACCACTCCCTTTGTCCCTATTTTGCACTTTGCTTTTAGTTTGATTCACAACGGAGGATCTTAGCGTGGCATATGTATCTTGAATGCAAACAACGCAGAGGTTCTAAATTGCTAACCCCGAAGAGAAACTTCCTAAGATTTTTTTTTTCTCTTTTCTAAACATTTCTGAACTCCAATTGACCTCCTTTTATGCAGCTTCCAAATGGCATCCAAACACCTTAAACATCGTGTAGTTACTGAGCTGTATAGACCATTTAAAAACTGAAGAAAACTACATAAAACAATGACAAGTGAAGCAGGCTAAGTTTAAGTAGAAAATGGCTTCTGTAAACATTCAGAAAGTTAGAGAGGTCTCTGTGTTTAAAACACTTGGAAACCACTTTGGACTTTCCTAAATGCTGGAAAGAAGAAGAAGAAAAAAAAAAAGTCCAAACTGAAAAAAAAGACATGCACCCACAGAGAGCTGTTTACTCTATGCATATTCTGTTCTGATAACTTAGAGTTATGTGATTTTTTTAACATTCAAATGAATTAAATATTCAGAGATATTAAGCAAAAGTTTCTTTCTTTTCTTTTTTCTTTCTTTCTTTTTTAAATAACATTCCGTGGCGATCTAAAGATTTACTTCAACAAATATTCTCTGATTCCTTACAATACACTGAACACCAAAGTGGGACTAGGGGTGGGAAGAGGTAAATCACTGCTCTTGCTTCCTTACCTGAATGTGCACCCAGGCAAAGAAGCATGCTTGTAACAAAAAGAGTGCAAAGTACTAGAAAAGTAAAAAATGTAGAACTAGAGAAATTCAGGTGGCAGGAAAGACTAACAGATAGGGGTCACGGATAAAAAAGATGTCTTAAACATCATCTTCTCAAAATATGTGAATAACTTCCATCACAGTAAACGAATGGTAAAGAAATAGCAATGACCTGTGGCAAAAGAATTAAAGCTAGATCTTCTATTAAAGAAGGTTGCAGCTCAGCATTGCCACTTTAAGATTATTGATGCTTTCTGGCTCCCAGAAAGGCTATGCTCATCAAGAGAACATTTAGAAAATTCTTAGAAACAACAAATAAGCTCCCAATAAGTACAGTTTACTGCCTACGCCTTGCTACTAATAAAGATTCAAAGAAAACAGTTTTTAGACAAATTTTACAAACTCAAAAAAGTCTGGAGATACTAATGCTATAATCAGCTTTCCTTTACTATGACAAAATGTCTGAGATAATCATAAGGAAAGAAAGGTTTATCTTGGCTCACAGTTTTGGAATCCATGGTCACTTGGCCCTGTTGCTTTTGAACCTGTGGTGAAGCATTTCATCATGACAGGGAGTGTCTAGTGGAGTAAGCTCATTAATCTCATGGCAGTCTGAAAGCAAAATGAGAAACAGGAAAGGGAAAAGACCAGAGTCCCCCAATTCCCTCAGAGAGGACATCCCCAAAGACCTTTCATTGGGTCCCTTTAAAATTCTTTAACCTCTTTAAGGTTCCACTACCTCCCAATAGCACCACAAGTTAGGGTCCATAAATTTGGTGAACATTGCAGATCCAAAGTATAGCATGAATGTTTCTTATTTGCTTTATTAAATTAAATTATTATTATTATTTTTAAACAGCAGTGAATCTTTTCTTTTTTTAAGAGAGAGGGAGAGGGAGGGAGGGAGAGAGAGAGAGAGAGAGAGAGAGAGAGAATCTTTTTTGTAGATGGACACAACAAAATACCTTTTATTTTTATGTGGTGCTGAGAATCGAACCCGGGTCTCGCCAGTGCTAGGCGAACTCTCTTCTGCTGAGCCACAATCCTGGCCCTTAAATTAAATTATTATAAAAATAACACAATTTATCTCATCATAATTTCTGTCTAGGTTGACAGTCCAGTTTTCTAAATGTACTCTTGATGTCTGCAGTATTCTAAGAAACAACAAATAAACTCCAATATATGCAAGTTTTAATAATGAACCAAATAAAATGTAAAGCAATTCTCACATTCACAAATGCAGATCACTATTGGTGATGGTGGTGGTTGTGGCTTGACAGCAATCGGCTGTCCCTTACCTTATTTTTGTAAACTAAGGAAGATAATAGACAGTAAACTGGCTGGGACCAAGAGTAAATTCAGCAAAATATCATGGTATAAAGCCACCAAGAGTAACTTGACTGTCCACAAAGTTGTACCTAACCACACTTTGTCATTCTTTAGTTCACCTAAAAATTTGCCATTTCAAAACCAAAGAGATCAGATATATAATTCATATGATGTAAACAATTTGGAAGATTCAAATAACAAAAACACTCTTAGCTTAACAAAAGCAAAAGAAGAAACCAAGCTTATATAACTAAGCATAACTTTTTGCTGAAAAAAATTACTTGGAATTTAGGATACTCTATTGATTCAGAGTCCCTTTGCAATCCAGAGAAGTCACCAAATTACTCTTTGATTTATTCATCTATAAGCTAAAAATGCTCTTTTCCCCCTCCCTAGCTTAGATGAATATGAAATATTCTAAAAACCAACTGCAATATTATTTTAATTGATGACTTTTAAAACAATTAATTACTAAAATAAGAATACATAAGAATACCAATGATAACGCACATTAAAAAGTTATTAGTTGCCCTCCCAAGGTCAAATGCAACATTTTGAAAATTTTAAAATATTATTAATATTCACCAAGTGTGCCCAAGACAAATTGCAATTATTCAAAAAAAATTTCACATGTATTTTAATTATTATTGAAATTTTTTCTTAAACATTGATATAGCAAATTACATTAAAATTCTGATTTAGTGGCATCAATATTCTTTTTTGTTTTTCTCACCTCTGATACTAGACCCTAGACAAATTCTCCATTGAGTTCTAAGCTACCATTTTCCTGGAATACAAACTAGAGAAGAGTTACCACCTTTATTTCTTTTTAATATTAGAGAGTACACATTGTTGTTTGAATATATGACTGACAATATACTGTATAATATCAAAAACACATTTTCAGTGAAAGATGATATATGAAACAACAGCTGTTAAGACTGCTAAGAGAATATCCATGGCTTAACAAAAGCATTTAAAGTATAGTATTTTTTGGTGTTGAGAAATATTTTATCTAATTTTATTTGATTAGTCTCAGTTTAGATATTAACCCTCGGTAATTATCTTAACTTCGTAACATAAAATTAATTACTAGCTTTCCGAGAGCAGCTACCCAATCTGCGAATGCCACCACAGCTGTCATCTGCCCTCTCTTGCAGTCACCACTGCAACCAATAAAGGCTGTTATTACTGGTAAAAAAATAATAATAATAATAATTGATAAACATGACTACCTCATCTTCTCAGCATTATATGCATTTTCTTTAGGTTATACACCTACATATACAAATATATAGACATTGGTACTCAAATGGTGTAATAACAATTCATTTACTCAATTATAGTTTGACAAGAGGGGATCTGGTATTTCTTAAGTGACCATGTGCCAGAAATTCATAGCACTAGATGCCTCTCACATCATTAAAGCTTTATCCAATCTGTTCATTCTACCAACCTGCCAAACTGGCCAATGTGCAGTTATTATTGACTGTTGATTATATTAATTAGTGTGTTTTGAGTGAATAAGTAAATGACTATAAGCAATGTGCCCATGATGTAATGTGAACTGCAAAACTTAGATAGACTGCAGAACTTAGATAGACTTAAATTAGTGATGTAAGAGTCTATACCCAGACCTCACCCAGTTACCAGTTGCAAGCACAACTGAACTAGGACTTACAAACCCAGACTTCTGGGGGGTGGGGCAAAAGGACTAATAGGACCCAGACAGAGAGACCAAGACCTCTGTTACTGTTGTCTCCCCTGCACCAGACTCCTCCGGCCAGGATCGAGTTCCAGTGACCCCAAGACACGTTGAAGGTGTAGTAGACTCAATTAGGACTCAGAATTAGGATGTGTGTCTGAAGTGTGATGAGCATCAATAAAATAGATTTGATTGAATCTAACTGCACCTCAGACTGAATCAATAATAGCCACTCGTGACAGTGGCCTTGGAAGATTTCATTTGAACAGAGATTTCCATGACTAACAAGTTAAGAAACTACTGTTTTCTAACACAGAGCCTCTCAAACACCTGGGATTCGTCTTTTCTACTCCTGTAGATTTATGACTGAAAAGTCAGGAAATCACTGGAAATTCATAATAGCCACCTGACTCTTTCCAGGGGGAAGCAAATTTTTGTAAAAGTTATGAATTGCCTTGATTTGGAAAATTTAACTTTGTTATATGATCTAATTATAACTTTATAGTAAACAATGTAGCTAATATCCATGTTTCCAAGAGACCTCTAACCTGTACTTTCATGAATATAAACAATATCTGCAGTGTGAAAATGAGAAGACAGAATAAAATACTTCCATTTAAACTGCACTTGGCTTCCTTCTCAAAATTCATACTGCTCGTCTAATCATAAGAAAACACGGGACAAGCCCAAAGTATGGGCAGCCTACAAAGTACCCAACCAGATCTTCAAAACTAATAAATCAAAAGCAAGGAAAAAAACAAAACAATAAGAATAACAACAGAAAAAGGAAAGCCTGAAACTGTCACAGCCAAGTGAAGCCTAAATAAACATCACAACTTATTATAATGGGATATCATGGTGGAATCTTGAAATAGACGCACAACATCAGGTATAAGCTAAGGAAATCTCAAAGACGTATCAATTTCAGATAGCAAAAATATACAATACTGATTTATTCATTGTGGCAAACATCTTATACCAAGGTAAAATATTAATAGGGGAAATTAAGTGGGTTGGTATATGGTAAATCTACCTTAGTAAATTCTTCTACAAATCTAAAATTATTCTAGAATAAAAACCTGATTTTTAAAATGTCAAAAGTGTATTTGATGAAGAACAACATTTTTTTCCAAAATTTTGAGGAAGGAGGAAGCTATAGGAACTATGTATAATGCTTTTAAGAGAAGGAAATGTTGATGATCAAAGGAGATGAACTATAAATTACATTTTATTTTTAAGTTTCTTGCTGATTCTTCATTTTATCTGTGTCAACATAGGAATAAGAAAAATCACAAATTAATTTTTTTAAATTACCCTAATATTGCATTAAGTAAATTATCTAAATTTCATTAAAACACATCTTGGTATTGAGGATCACCAACTTATAAAAACTTTTCCAAAATTGATATTTTTATTTAGAAAAGCTGTGAAAGAAGAAATCTAGATATAATAGCCCTAGATTTCAGTGGTGTTTAGGAGCAGTTGTTATACATAGATATTTTTTAAATATGTGCCTTCTTCAGTTGACAACAGGAAAACAGTATCATCATCTTCATCAGAAATGTAAAGACTAGATTATCATCATGAACATCCATGGAATGATCAAATAACTGGTCAGTAACTTATACCAACATCTTTCAAACTGACTATTTGACATCAGATTGTGGAAAAAGTCTGCAAATTGATAGAAAATTCTCCGTGAAAGAACTACTTCCCTCCTACCCCCCCCCCCAAAAAAAAAGAGAATAGAATTTATCCAATGTCCCAAAGTGAGAAGTTCACTTTATAAATTTGCTTTGGATCTGAAACTGAATTTATAATATTGAACAGACTCAAAGCTGGAAGACATAAGGTCTCTTTTGGGTCAATCTCAAGTTTTTTGACAAGGTAATTGTAAAATATCAAAGGAGAAAAAAACGTCCATCCTTTTCTAAAGATTTATAAGATTGACAACCGCTCCATCTGTCTTGGCAAAGTTATAGCCTCAAAGGGTTGCTTCCTTACATCTAACCAACATCTCTTCTTTTTGAATCCAAGTCTGTTTCACTTGTGTAGTTCTCTAGTGACAGGAAGCAAAGTGATTGTTATTCCTTCTCAAAAATAAAAAGAGAGAGAGAAAATTTTTCTTTTAATCCTTAGCTCATACATAACAGTTGTTAGAGTTAACTACTGCTTAAGCAAAGGTTAAGCCATGTAAAATAACCAAAGAACCCCAAAGTAACAAAATTAAGTATCTAGCAACAGACAACTCAATGACAATGACATTGTTAATAGTTCTTCTTGTATTAGGAGATCATGCATTGCTCTATCTTAGGGAAAAAGTTCATCAGTTTGGTAAGGGTGTCCCAAAGCTGGACTTGACTAGTCCAGACTCTGAAACAGCAGAGTTACCAACTTTTCTCACTATAAGCACAGAATTTGAACTACTCATGTCAACTCTCCATTGTCAAACAGCAAAATAATAGTGAAAAATGGAACATGGAATAAATAAGTAGCAAAAACCTAGTTTCTCTTTAAATGCAGATTCTTGACTTAGTTCATGTGTGCAGGTAGAGCACAGAGACAGAAGGAGAAAAAAGGCTGAATGACAGATGTGAACATTAAAAATAAAAGAGCTGACATTTCTTTCCTTTAAAAAAATATAAAAAGAAACTGGAAAGTGGCATAATGGAAGAAAAGACCTATATTATTTTCCATTTATCAGAGGAACAAAGATCTTTTCTTTTGACCTCAGGAAAAACACACTATTTATTTTTGTCTTCTCTGGCTCTTAACCATCTCCAGCTATCGTCCTTACCTCTACCCATCTCTGTGCATAAGCCTTCATTGTTTTAAATAGGAAGGAAACATTTTGAATGATAGAAACCATGGGCATGGTTTGGAAAGGTGATGAAGAATAGTAGATAATAAAGCACTCATGTTAAAAAATACATTACCATTATTCAGGGCCATGTTTCATATAAATGATGATGTTTTTCTTGGGGAATTTTAGCTGTTCCCCACCATTCTCACTGTTTGAAGTGCTCTCTGAGAGCTGTCGACCTAACTCAGCTCATGATCTCCTTCTGCTTTGATGTTGCACCATGACCAAGCTCCAGGAGTTGCCCAAACAAAAAGATAACACATCCAAACGGTGTGTGTGTGTATGCTCACATTTATGGTAGACTCATAAAAATGTGCTGAAAATAAGAATAGAAAAAATAGGTGCTTACATTCTGATATTCCTCATGTATTTGTGTATAAGAACATAGTTATGTCTGGTTTTGTCTCTTAGGCAGACCCCATTGTTTGCCCACCCTCTAGGTACCCTCAGCCCCTTCCTATTTGATGGACTGCTCCAAGCTTTTTTCGGGTCTTTATTCCCCTATAATCTTACCATGTCCCTGAGACTGAATTGATAATAATCTTTTTAAGCAATCATGGTCATTCCAGCCTCCATCAAAGTAGCAGTGTTAGGGAAAGCATGAAATACAAGCAAAATCAATGAGATGTAAGAGAATTTATGGATATCTGACAAAATTTAAAAAAAAAATTTCCATTCTAGATAAAAAATTTAAAAAAGAAATTCCTTCTACCATTGCATGATATCTAGTAGTGGTACATTGAAGCAAGCTTGCACTGACTCACGGCTAAGCCCCTCTTCCCCCTTCCACATCCTGGAGGAACACGCTATTTGAGTGCGAAATCAACCAGCAGAAAAACTTACAACTTGGAAACCAGCAAATGCTGTGAATCAGGATGCTTCTTGTTTTGGTTGTCCAGAGAATAGGCTATAAAACATTTACCAGAACACCACGGAAATCCTCTAGAGATGTGAGATTTGGCTCTAAGTGACCATCTTGTCATCATGAGTGTGGACATCAGTAGCACACTGAGACAGCGAGGATGGTGCTAGTGGTAGTGTGATTGTGATGAAAGACAAAGAGTCCTTTATAACCTTCTTCAGTTCCTTACCCAGCCCTGGAACACCTACTGTCGTATGTTGGTAAAGGTCCTCATAGCCAAAATAACTACTTAACAAATACCTTGCACTTTTCTTGAAGCTGAAATCATCACTTACAGTCTGCGAAAATCAGAATAAAATGAACTCTATTTATTTATTTATTTAAATATGTATATTAAAATAACTATACATTTTTTGAAAAATACTTTTATTTTATTTGAAGCTTTAAGTTTACAGGAGTATGGGCATTTAGAGAGTACAACAGTAAAACTGCACCCACTATTTCTTTTCTAAGTTAGGAATATGATCACAAACATTTTCTTTAATTACATGATTAGGGACACATTTAGTTTTTGTAAAACAAGATGTTCTGAGGGAAATAAAAGAGTTATAGCCAGAGCAGCAGGGTGAGCACAACTAACCACTGAAATAACATTATAATAATCCTTCTCACCACACAGGGACTACAAGGACACAATCAGATCCAATTCAGACCAGAATTTAAGTGATGGGATTTCCATGAAGCTGGGATTTTGCCCTGAATAAGTTATATTATGTCCTCCAGTTCTTCAGGCAGTGGGATGAGACAGTGTGAAATGAGTTATTCTGGTTCCATCTGAAACCAATTACCATGAGTGGACCCAAATTGCTAAGACTGCTGCTGAGCAGCCGCATCCCAAGTACAGCTGGGAATCAGCTGGTGAGTGCTGTCAAGAATTCTCCCTATCAATTGATTCCAGGCCAGGTTGTGATTGCCTTTCACCTCTCAAGCATCACTTTTCTGGTGCTCCAAAAACTGTTCCAAATGGCAAGAATTTGCGAATATAATTAAGTATGAAGGGGGAAGGGAAAGATTGGAGAGTGTAGAAGACAGGAAGTAGGAAAGACCAGGAAAGAAAGAACTTGGCATAGGGCTGTAATGAATTTATTTTACTGGTGAATTCTCATTTGTCTGGGATCAGTTTTACAAGGAATGAATCCTTCCGCTTCCCTGTGCCACAACAAATCTTCCTACATAGGAGGACCCTGTCACCATTTAAATTCATTCTCTAAAAACAGTAACTGTTGATTATTTATTATACGTTTGAATTTCTACTTTTCTTCCTTATTCTGATCCTTTCTTTGTTTAAACTAAGATCCCCTAGTCTCATAAAGAGAGGACCTGTTTTCACAGTACTCATTGTTTCTCTCGAGTCAGAAATATAGGCAAAAATGCACAACTTTTGAGTTTCCTAAAAGGTTATTATGAAACAATGTTTTAAGGAACAGTAGGCATTTAGCCTACAAGAAATGATATTTGAAAAGCACAAAACAGAAATATTAATTTATTTTTATATTTAAGCAAGGAACATGATGTGGAACAAACTAATGTGATTATCCTTTCTCAATGGTTCCCATACTTTGATGCACTTGGGAGTTACTTGGGACTCTTTAAAAACAACAAAAAAAAAAAAAAAAAAAAAAAAACACCCTGATTCTGATTTAATCAGTAGGTGCTTGAACTAGACATTGGGATTTTCAAAAGCCCCCTAGGAGATCACAACATGAAATCAATATGCAGTCTTATCAATAGAACAGCAATATCAAACATGGTCTTAATTAAGTTGCTAGAGAAAAGGGTGTTTTGTTTTTATTTTATTGTTAATATGTCATACATGTCTTAGATATTCTTTTACTATAAATCTTAACAAAATGACTTCCTAAAAGAAAAATAGAAAATAATTATTGAGCATTCAGTGTAAGAATACTGAAGATCAGTATGACCAACCCATGTCAATTGAAGAAAAATGAAGGTGAAAGCAGAAATTACAGAAACAGAAAATAAACACAAACTCAAAAAAGAAAACAAAAATTGATCAAAACCCAAACCCATTTAAGAATATTGCTTTAAAAGCCAAGTCAAAACTTTTAAAGAAATGGTTAAATCTTTAAATAATGAAATGAATCCTCAAAATGAACACGTTTTGTCAATTAATTTTAACATTGAGACATAAAATAAAATGGGGGGGGGGAATTTATATCATAAAAAATATAAACAACCTCAAGCCCAAATATTGGTTTCCAAGTACCATTCTCAGCTAAGAATTATGGTTTCTTGTAGTAATTACTGTTCCTAAGGAAGTGGTTAGGAAAATAAAAGACAAGCCTAGACCATCTTAGAGCACCAGAGAGGGAGGATTTCAAGGAACAATGAGGACATGTCAGGAGTACACAGGAGCCAATTTGCAGGGGCTCCCACTAACCCCAAATTTACTTAACATGAAACCAAAACTAGAAAAGGACACACTAGAAAACAGTATTAAACTAATTTTACTCATGAAGATGAATGGGGATTTTAAAAAAAAAAATCAGCAAAAGGTTTTAGCAATATTTAAAATATAAGGATCATCTTTCTGCCACTCCTTCTCCATCTCTGAAGTTTGTTAACAGCCAAATGACCTTTTTAAAATATAAGTCAGATCATGTTATAGATCATGTCAGATATCAGATCATGTCACTTTCTTCCTTCAAAATACTACAAAGTCCTGATGTATCACTTAAGTAAGAGTCAAAGTCATCACTATGGCCTACAAAGAGCTTCCAGGGTCAGCTCCCCACCTTGGCTTCTCTTTTCTCCATCCTTTCTTCCTTACTCACCTACTGCTGCTACCTGGGCCTCCTAGCTGTTTCTTCAAATCTAGATCTTTGCTCTGTTAAGATCATAATATACTTGGATGTATTTCCTGCTTTTGAACCAGTTTTAAATTTCTGAAATAAATCTTATGGAATAGACTTATTAAAAATTGCTCTACCATATTACAGCATCCCTTAAAAGCCTGAACTTAATATTTAGAATCATTTTTTATTTCCCTTCTATTGATTCCCTTTTATTGAGGTCACTACTATATCCTCAGTGAGAAATACTACACCTCAGAAGTAATACAGGCTCCCAGTATCTGTGGATTTTATCAATTCTTGTTAGCATAGAAGACTTGGCCATCACAAAACAGGCATCAGAAGTCCTGAAGAAACAATATCTCGGAAAGCAAAGGAAGATTAGCAATATCAGGAATTGAAACTTAAAAAGCAAAATTGAAATCGGAACTGAAAAAATAAAAAGCCTCAAACTGCCTAAATAAATGGAGAAACACAAAGTGAAAAAAGTACAGAACAAATAAAAATATACACCTAGGAAGCAAGAACAAAAGAAAAGCATGGTAATATTTGAAGGAGGTTGATAGAGATTGGATATCAAATCTTAGAATTATAGCTAAAGATAATATTTAGAGAAATTAGTCTTGCAGTTAAAAATTGTTTTAGACAACTTAAGAAAACATTGTTGATTTAGACAAAACTTGAGTGTGCAGATGGGAAAATTTTTCCCTGTTTCAAATAAATATACATTTTAAAATCCATGCATAGATATACCTTAGTATTTTCTAAATATTAAGGGCAATGAAGACATTCTACAATTATTTGGGGACAAAATAAAATAATCTAAGAAGTGAAAATTGCCAAAATAATTTCAACTGTTTTGTGTAATTAAATTCCAAGTGGAAAAAAATGAAGCTATTTGCTAATATGTTAATATCTTTAATTGGGTAGAATTCTAGTGAGAGAGGATACTTTAGGTGTGAGCATATGTATGCTTCAACAAAATCGTTTTGTGTGAATTATATTTTCTAATTCTACCCAAAATCGTTATGTTAGCCTCAATACTCTAGAAACAATGGGGTGGGGTAGGTAGGAGGGGAAGAGCAAATTACCATAACTATTCTCCTGTTAACAATATTGCATTTATCTTCAAGTTCCAGGATTTTTATATACTCAAATTAAAGGGTCACTCAGAAGCAACGGAGCAGGCCCCTGTCACAAAATTTTAAAAAATTAATAAGAAAGAAATAATGAAATTTCACATTTTATAAAAGCCAAGAGCATTTTTGCCTAAAAAATAAGACAGTATGATATCAGATAAAATTTATGATCTCCAAGAATAAAAGTAGAAACTGTGTTAACTATGTGTAATGATACAAAACAGTGGTTTTCATTCACTTAGATTCTTCCAAAAGTCAATTCATTTGGAAAAGCAAATATAATAGATATGTGTTATAAGGTTTATAATACATGAAGATGTAAAATATGTAAAGACAATAGCAAAAGAGGAACATATATAAATGTAATTGTAATCCAATAAGATTCTTGTACATGAGATGACATTATAAAGTGGTCTCTAATAAATTAGAAATGTGTATTGCAACTTCTAGAAAGACTAATATAAGAAGGGAAGGTTAAAAAGAAAATAGAACAGATTGAATAGAACACACAAAAAAATACACAATAAATAGAAAAAGACAGAAATGGATGCACAGAGGAAAAAATGGATGTAAAACATCTACAATTCTCATTCATTACAGATGCAAATAGAAAATTGTACAATCACTGTGGAACATAACTCAGGAGTTTCTAATGTGAAGTTGAACATACATTTATCCAAAGTCACAGTAATACACATTTTATAAAACATACCCTAGGTATTTAACCAAGAAAAATGGAAATATGTCCACAGACAGAATTATATAAGAATGCTCATAAGAATTTTAATCATAATCTATAAAAATTGCAAACCATCCAAATGTCTGTAATAGGAAAATGGGTAAACTAACTGATTAATCCATAAAATAAGTACAATTCAGGAATAAAAAGATAACAGTGTTAATATAAGCGATGCTTTGGATAACTATGAGAGTCATTTTTTTTAATCTAAATTACCCAGATACCAAAAAAACATATACTATTTTATTCCATTTATGTGAAATTTTGAATCTGTAAACCACTGTACACTATAAAAGATACAATGATGGAAATCAGATTAAAGGAAACCTGGGGAAGTGAAGATAAATTGAACACTGACTCTAGGAACTCATTAGGGTGATGAAAAGACCCTTCTTCTTCAATGATCAAGTAGATGGATTCATTTGTCAAAACTCTTTAAACTTTATACTTAGTCAGATTATTTTATGTATGTACAAATAATACCTCAATAAAAAGTAACAAAATGTACTTTATTTTATTGTATTATTTTACTTTTTATATTTAAACATTCCATGCCCCATGGATGGTCATGCTTACTATATATGCTCACTATCTATGATTGCCCCATGATGAACCCTGCCTAAAGAAGACCTTTAGTTAGTTGTTCAATACCTCTTCTTAACTCATGTTCTCATTTACCCAAGTGACTCTTTTCAAAAAAGGCCTTGGTAAATATTTGTGTACATATTTGTATTGAAAACAGGTCAAAACATTTGTAATACTTTTGCTCTTTAATTTGGGCAGTGTTTGGTGAACATTGTTTCACTAAAAGGGAGGTTAGTTATGTCATTATGTACTTGATTTAAATAAAACCTGGGTCAGGGAAGGTGATTACAGATATACTCATAGTAAGTAACACCAATTTGTAATGGCTCTACAACAGATAAGTATCATTCTGTGTTCCCAAAGTAGAAAAACCCAACTCTGGCTCATTTAATTAGAGAAGAAATACATTTAAGAAATACGTGTTAGCTCACTGGGTCTGTAGGTTGGTTTCTGTCCTCCAAGAAGCAGACCCCAAGATAAGATTAAAAAGTACAAGAATTTCATTAGGAGAAACATCCTTTCAAAGAAAATGGGAAGGGATCTCGAATGACTTGAAGAGCCAAAAGACCATGCAGCAATCTGATGACTGGTGGAGGAGGAGGGGCCGAGGGAGATGGGATGGAAGCTTCTGAGTAGTTGGGCAAGACCATCAATTGACCAACAGCGGGCCTGTCTTGTTATTCTCGCTGAGCTCAGCTGCTTAGTACAGCCTATAGAGAGCATGGATTGAATGCAAACTTAGAGATGAATTTCAGATCAGAGCATCTAGACCCTTGGTCAAGTAAGTTTTCTATAGCTGGAGGCCTGTGAAGCACATTCTCAATACCAAGAGGACTAAAGAGCAAAATTCAGGGTTATGAAGCCAGAAACAACTCTGGCAATCACCCTTCAGAACTGTCCAGTTAAAACCCAAATGAGCTACCTCTGGGGATTGCATAAGGCAGCTTGCACCACTAATACTGAAAGTATCAGATTTCCAGTGCCACCATTAGTAACACAGGCATTGCCCCTTTAGGAATTTGCCTCTTTCAGCAACTTCCAAAAGAGGAGTTCCTGGCAGTCACTGCATCACCAAACTCCTGATTCAAAGTCTGGGGCCAGTGAATCTGATAGAAAAATACTGAGTCATTGTTGCCATGGAATCTTGGAAATCAAACATCAGACATTTCCACTTCTTAATCAGAAGGGGCATTGCTTTGCACTCAAACTCAGAAATGAGAAATATTTGATATGGACCAGGCACAGAAGTCTACTGCAATATGCCAATAAGAAGAGATGGAAATGCTTCCAAAATTGTCATACACTATTTTTTCCTTGGTGCAAAATCTAAATGATCTGTATTTGTCATTTATTAGGGTTAGCTATTTTTTTAAAAAAGAAATTCTTTGGAAGAATGGACATAAACATATGTCTAAGGAAGATTAGGAGTCAACACATTTGTTAAACATCTGGAATTTTCATTGAAAAATCTTTCTGACATGAATACTTTGACTATACCTATAACACAAATGCAAAAAAAAAAAAAAAAAAAAATCCCAGGTGTCAAAATTTCCTAACATTGCTGATGTATTTTAAAGATTCTAAAGTTAGTTGTTATGCCCACTAGTTTTAAGGTCTTAATTTTAAAAGCTGCATGTAATCTTGCTCAAGGGCTATTTCCACAGCCAATTTGATTAAGCACAACTTAAAAACTTCAGGAAATATATCTGAATGCACTGATTGAACCAACTAGAAAGGTGTAATTTAAAAAATTAGACTTAATTTTTTACCCTTGAATCTTAAAATTGCCTTCTCATTCAACTAGCTATATTTATTCATTTTGGGTTTTTTTCCCTAATGCTGTTAACATATAGAAAAATTTTCAAAGTGGCCACGTAAACAATAAATGGCTTTTCAACTATAGTTACCATATAAACACAGTGTAGATAACAGGCAGAGAGTTCAGGTGGAAAATTTTTTGTTTTGGAAATGCAACAAAATATTCCCAGGCCATAATTAATTAATCGGATAAATGTAGAATAGCTCATATAACTACATTGTGGAATAATGAGTGTAAAGAAACTGAAAAATATTAATGAATAAATAATTTCACAAAATAAATTTGAAAATTTCACTTATATGTTTAAGGCAGGGTCTTGCTAAGTTGCTTAGAGCCTTGATAACTTGCTGAGGCTGGCTTTGAACTTGTGATCCTCCTACTTCATCACAGATATGCAGGACTGTGCCTCGATTCTACATATATATTTCTAAACAACATAATACATTTATAAGAATAGCAACATGATAAATGCATAAGAATATCATTAAAATTTAAGTTATAATGTTTTCTGATTCTAATTTGAAAATCCATAATTTTATAATTATATTATATAAATATATAAAGCAAATTAAGTACTTAATATGTATCTCATTGTTATTTCATATTTCATAGTAGGCATTCTTTAAGAATGACATGAAAACAACTATATATCTGGTAAATCTCTATTTGAAATATTGTATAGAGTTCCCTCTCTCTTTTCAGTTGAGTGTTCTAATAAGCTGTGTTAAAAACATTTTTGAAAGGAAAGGTAACTTACTGAAGTGTGTTGAGCAGTAATTTATTGAAGTAGATTCAATGATAACTTCATAATTTTTCATTTAAGCTATGAAATATTTGTTCATCTCTTAAATTTGAACTACCTAGTACTTCATAATCATCAAATCTTCCAAGTTATACTTTATATATATCTGACTTGCCAAGAACCTGCAGTTTACAGTGACTTAATTCAGAATTCGGAGATAACAATTTATCAATAAGGAACCAAGTACCAGACAGGTAACAGAAATTGTTCAAGGTTACGAAACTCACTACTGGTGGATGTTAGATAGGATTGCATATGTTTATATTAGTATGTAATTGTTCCTTTTATAGTACTCTCTTAGGTTTTTGATCATACTCAATTGATAATTGTTTTGTAGTTTTTAGATAGTTTTCTTTACATGGGACAGCAGCTATAACACATAAAGACAATTCTTAGGTTTTAATTCTCTACACTATATAAATATTTTAAAATTGTATTTGTATTTTCCATTTATCACCTAGCATACATTTCACCTTCCTAACAGATTATATATTGTAGTGCTTAATATCTATGTCTAAGATTTGGAGTTTAAAACGTAGACGACATTCTGTGTGTGTGTGTGTGTGTGTGTGTGTGTGTGTGTGTGTGTGTAACTTGAAGATTTGATGGACTCTTATTTTTCTGCTCAACATTTTTCTTCCCTGTGACCTTTTTGGTCCAAAAAACTTGATTATATTCAGGGCACAAATATATCCAGCCCCTAACAATGAGTCAAAATATTTCCACAATCCATTGCCTGATATTTGTTTTCCTGATTCTTTTTATAGCTACGGTGATTATGTGACTGGGTTATAGTTGATAAGATACAAAGGAAAGTTTGATCCAAATATTTTTTGGGGGGAAGACTTTAGCTTTCCTACTAAAGTGGCTGGCCAACTCATTCCCCCATTATATTTAAATGTAGTCATGATTCCTAGAGCTTGAATAGCTATTTTGATATCATAAGGAAAGAACAAGAAAACTACAGATACTTCTGATGTTGTCATGCACTTTGAACCAACATCAGAGTTTCCATCTCCAGATGTAAATGCTACGTGGAAAAAAAGTTAAACAAAAACTCTCCTTTGTTTTAGTCACTCTAAATCAGAACTTTTGTTACTTTCATCTGAATGCATTCCTAGTTTTGTACATGCAAATGTCAACATTGTTATATATGCAATGCAAATATTATTATCATTTAGGGATGTTTACTGATAAGATATTTCACCCATTAGAGGTGTTCAACAAATATTCAACAGATTTCTAGAAAAATGGCCTTGATCAATATTAGGCTGTCACAATTGAAAAATCACTACTGTGTATCTAATTACTATAAAATACATTTCCACTTTCCTTAACTCAAATTGAAGTTATTGTTATTGAGATTATGATCATTTTCAGTTTTCATATGTCCTAATAAATGCCCCTTTACTGAAATTGTGGAAGCATTAATCACAGTATTTAGAAATCACTGACTTTGTTCTTGGGGGTGGGGGTGCAATGAGCCAAATATTAGAGTGGGTCTTCTAAACTTCCTCAGTTTTTCAAATAAGACTGTGAGCACTGAGGATATAGCAATTAAGACTGTTATTCAATAAAGCTTTTCATCCTGGCTCAAGGCTTGATTAATGCCGAAACGTTCCCCTTAAAGAACTCATACTCTCACGATTGGTAGATATCCTGTTTCTCCAAGGGGAGATTCCTTGTTTGAGGCCTTCTTTCACAAGCCTCAAGAAACATACTAGCCACAGACATATGCTCTAACTCAGGTCAGCTAAAGCTGAACACCTAGCTCCTTGGGTATCTAAATGGCCTCCGCCTCCATTCAGTACCTCTGTGACCATAAGGGAGACCACAAGGTATTTACAAAGCTCTTCTGATTGTGTGTCCTAATCATTGATCTTAATTTGATCTCAGTTGTAACCTTCTCATATTAAACAAAACAAAGCTTTCTTTCTATCTTATCTTTAAATTTTGTTTGGATGTCAAAGGTACTTCCTTGAATTTCTAAGTTCACTTCGACTCAGGATGCTGTCTTAACTTTGATTGACTCTAAACTCTGTACCTATGGTTCAACCCCATGTGGTCTCCCTACCGGTAGCTCTAGAGCAAACACAGCCGCGAGAGAGTCAGAGGCCATAATTTGATTCAAATCACCACCCTCCACAGACACCCTGGGTATTCTTTTCTTTTAATAGAATGAAGCATAAGGGTTTTCTCTAAGATTAGTCTCTGATATGAATTCCAAAAACACAAAAAGCCAAGTTTTCCTGAAAAGGCTCTTGTAAAAATGCTATCTGACACAAGGAATAAAAAAGATCTGATAAGTGTTTTCTGAATTGAATTTAACAGCTAAAAAAATGCCTCTACTAGTGTGTGACACACTTCTAATGTAAATTTATGAGTTAATCTTTATTACTAATATGAAGTACTTACTCAATATACACTTTTTTATTTAGGAATCAAGGAAACTTAACAACCAAGTACAAACATCCTCTAAGATCTTACTTAATTTAAATTCTTCTTTGATGTGATTAGTACCAAAAATACTGGCTTTCTGTTAAATACTGGAGTTCTTTTAGCACATAGTTAGATTGCACAGCACTACCAATTCTTAATGCTCATTTATGAAAAAAACAAAAAGAGCATAAAGAAACTTTTTGAGGTAGAAGATAGGTTTATTAGCTTCATCATTGTGATGGTTTCAGAGGTGTATGCATATGTTCAAACTTATAAAGTTGTACATATGAAATACATACCTTTTATATCAATTATACTCTAATAAAGCTGTTCTAAAAAAATAAAACAGTTCTTTTTTAAGATACCAGTGGTTTCATTTCATCTTACACAAAAGTACCACTGCAAGTATAAGAGCAGAGTACTCTACTGGGGTCCTATGAAGATTCTTTGTTTGCTTCTGAAAACCTGAGTTGCTTGGAAAGTTGGTTTTAAAGCTAACCTTGACAGAAATTTAATTTGTGGCATACTAAATGTAGCTATTTTCCATTTCTCTTAGAAAAGTCAAAGGGTGATGCAGCCATATGTGTTACAAATATATCAGCAGGCCAAATCTATTCCTGGAGCTCATTCATCATTATAACACCCCCTTGACATGGAAGGGTGACAAGGATTATTGTTCTTATTTTAAATAGGCTTGAGAGATCCTTGACTAAATCCTGGTTTAAGAGTGTGAAAGTGATTGGTCTAGGTCCTCCTTACTCCTGGTTTTACTTGAATGCAGTTCTCTGAATACCAAGGTAAGTATTCTTTGCCATTAAAATATGTACTTTATAGATGATATGTAAAGCCCATTCTCATTTTTAAAAAACTGTTAAATAATTGAATGTATTATGAAAGACATCTATGCCCTATATATTTATTATGAATATATTTTTTAAATCAGTAAAAATAAATAGAATAACGAAACCATATAGTTAAAACTGAGATGTAATAATTAGCAAATATCAAGCCATATTTACTTCATCAATCTAATTAATTCATATAGTTTTCTTTTCTTATTGTGTCAAATTATATCATATTATCATGACAGTTTATCTTTAAATATTGACATACATCTTTTAAAATAATTTTTTAGTTATAAATGGACACAGTATCTGTTTATGTATCTATTTTTATGTGGTACTAAGGACCCAACCCTGTTCCTCACACATGTGAGGCAAGTGTTCTACCACAGAGCTAGAGCTACAGCCCCTTGATATACATCTTTAAAAGTAAGATACTTCTTTACCCATGTGACTGTAATATTTGTACTAGTTGAGGTTCTCCCTAAAAACAGAAATAGAATGTATAGAGATAAATAGAAAAAGATTTACTGTGAACAATTGACTCACATTATGAAAGCTGGTGAGT
The DNA here is from genome assembly GCF_048772815.1 of Callospermophilus lateralis. Classification (NCBI taxonomy): domain Eukaryota; kingdom Metazoa; phylum Chordata; class Mammalia; order Rodentia; family Sciuridae; genus Callospermophilus; species Callospermophilus lateralis. The sequence goes on along the minus strand of NC_135305.1, from coordinate 77,033,001 downwards.
ACCCTGGTCTGTTTTCTGCCAGCTGTAGACTCAGGAAAGCCAGTGGGTTAGTTCTCTCAAAATCAAAGACCTGAGGATCAGGAGACCCTTAAAGTGCTGTTCAGTCCCAGACCAAGAGTCCAGAAACACAAGAAATGGAGTCTGAAGAACCAAGACAACTGATGTTCAAGGGCAGGAACTGTGGATGTCCCAGCTCAACAAATAGAGCAAATTTGACATTCTTCTACCTTTCTGTTCTAATTAGGCCCTCAAGGAATCAAATGAAGCCCAACCCCATTAGTAAGTCTCATCTTTACTCAGCCTATACATTTAAATGCTAACGTATTCTGAAAATGTCCTCACAGACACATCCAGGAATAATGTTTTACCAGCTGTCTGCGTGTCCATTAGACCAGCCAAGTTGACACATAAAATTAACTATCACAACGCCTTTATCAAATATAACAAAATTAATAATATTTTTAACAGCATCTAATACCCCATACATATTCAAATTTCCCTAATTGCTTCAGAGTTAGAGCTAGTTTGATCAAACCAGAATTTAGTCATGAACCATATATGATATTGGTCATTTTATCTCTAAAATCTCTTTTAATATACTATAGTTGCCCTTCCTCTAATTCTGTCCTTTATTTAAAACACCAGATTCTTGAAAAAACTGAGACCATGTTTTTGTAGGTGGTCTTATTATAGGGTTACTTTTGATTGGTTGTTTATTCTCTTGTTTGACTTGTTCTTCTATACCTTGTATTTTCTGTAAACTGGTCCAAAGAAATGACAGATTAAACATTTTTGGCAAGTATACTTCTTTGGTGATTCTGGAAGCCCCTGTTTATAATGGGAAAATAGTAGAATAAACCTAAGGTTTTAATTTGTTTTTACAGGGATAATATAATCATTCCTGATTTTATGGCAACTAATGGCTCCAAGTGCTAGGAACTTTGGAAGATTTTCTTATTCATTAGGTGACAATCTGGACCAACCCCTAGGTATTTAAAAAGTATTCAGGGGCTGGGATGTGGAATAAACTTTGCAAAAATTCTGATGTCAAGAGGTTTCCACTTCAGTTAATAAAATTAAAAGGATCAAAAGGGATTCTGAGAAATCTACAAACCAGACTTGGAAAACATGTTTCTCCTCTGGATGACGCATATACGCGATGGAAGTTTCACAACTTGAAAGACCTATTCTGCAAAAAGTTTAGAAAAAAGAAAAAAACAATATATCTGTTTACTTTGGATGTTGTATGGGCATATTCTCCTTAGTGCAGTTATATATATTCAAAGTAATGGACACTGAACTTCACTCACACTGCCTTCCAGCTATGTAGCTGCTCCCAAAATTATGGTTGTCCTAGTTGTTAGGAACAACTCATCCTAGTTGTTAGAAAATATTTATTTAGTTAACTCAGAGAAATGTAGCAAATTAATTGTCCTGCTTATAATTCTTTAATTTTCAGATAAAATGCATAAAAGGAAAGACAAAATATTTTCTTTCTCTTAAGTGAATAATAGAAGACATTGTGAATAGGCAAAGTAGCCTACAGAAATAGTGAGGAGGGGAGAAGAGGAATTGCTGCTTCACTAGTCTATGAGTGATATTCATGCACTCTTGAGTCTTGGTGTTTAATTCACAGTAGTGTGCCACCATGTTGGGACAGAATTAATAAGATATTTATGAAGTCAAGGACTCCTCTTGAGAAGTGATTGAACTCTTGAGCATTTTATTTCTTCCAGACAGACAAGACTATGTTTTAATCATGTTCCTCAAGACATTTTTTAGATCATTTCTACCACTACATTTTAAAAACTAACATCTATGCAGGATTTATTTATTGCTGTTTCCAATTACTCCCTTATGCATCCACATAATAATGATGTTTAACCTAAAAACTTATTTCATCACTTTCTTTCAAAAACAGAGATGGACATATACAAAATTATTAAGGACTTTTAGTCCATTCTTTTTTGAATTTTAGTGTTACAGTTCATAAAAACATCTGTCACACAAATATAAGTTTAAGAACATTAGTACCAATCTCCCAGATTCTATTCATTTTTCCAGGACCTTCTTGGGAGTCACAGAGGTGGCTTTCTAATTATACTAGGAAATTACTTGATGAAGAATTTGTAGTATTGTCATGGCAAATTGGGATTTGTCTCTTAAGGGTTATGCTAAATTCATAAAGAAAAATTGCCCAGTATTTTTTTTTTAAAAATCTAGCTATACAAACAATTACTTCATTGCATTCAATTTCTGACATTCAATATAACAAAGATTAAACAATTGACTTCCTTGGAAATACTGGCATGAAATATTTCTGTGTAAATTCTATAGACAAATTTTACATACTAAAATAGGAATTTTAACTAAGTACATATATTTCTGTTTACCATGCATTTTTAATATAATTTTTAAAAATTTAGCACCTAGAACTATGCCAAGTCCATAATAAAGATTCTCAAACTCTAGTGTTTATATGAAAACTTACTGAGGAAGGAAATTTCCAACCACATCCTTGAAACTGTTTCAGAAGCTCTGAGGCAGATCCAAACATCTGTATTTCAAACAAATACTCTAGTTGATTCTGATGCAAGTGGTCAATGGCACATGCTGTGAAAAACACAGTTCTATATGTGCACAAGGATTTTAAATGGAAAATAAGAAGAAAGAGAAGTATAGAAGTCAGGTAAGTTATGATTACAAAAGAACAGTGGGATAGTGCCATATAAGTAGTATAAAGTGTTTCACAAGATATTCCAATTAAAGAGATTACATCTAATTTCATGTTAAAAATAATTTTAAAGATATTTATTGTGGTAGACTAGAACTTTCACAAGTGAACACTATTGCATTTTTTTGAAATTGTGATTGTATGACTCTTTACCTCTGAAGAAAACTTTAGATTCATATACATCATAGTTAAGCCAATTTAGAAACATTGTAAGACTTTATTTTCTACTGGATTTCCTTCAACTAATTACTTTTCTTATACTTGAAATTTTATCTGGAACTCTATATTTTTGCTTGTGGAATGTACATTTTACCCCCCAAACCTAAGGATTATAATCTCTATTTTTGCCAAAATAATTGCGGATAGCATTATCCCAATCTGCATCTTTTTCCTCTCCTCCTAGCTATGCCCATTCTTTTTATATCCTGTATAACAAATGACCTCAAACTTAGTGGCTTATAAGAAAGACATTTATTTATTTAGCTCATCATGCTATGGGTTGGTCTGAGCTGGTGGCCTCTATAGTTCTCTAGAGATCTATTCAAATTTTTGGCCAAGGACTGGATGGTCCAGGCAGGCCTGAGTCAGTGGTCCTGAGATTGACATCCTGTCAGCCAGAGCAAACAGAGCAACTAGGTGCCAACGCCACCTGGCAACCTACAGAAAAAGGTGTTCTGGGAAAGTGTAGTTCTTCAGCATAGCCAAGTTGACACTTTGCAAGTTAGCATGATGCAGTGAAGCAGCTGAAATACTGAATGAATACAAAGTACATATCACAGCAGTTAGAGGTCTGGGATCCTAACTTGAAACAACCATAAATCCCAACAGTTAACTGCAGAAAAATTTTACATATGGAAGGTGTAGCCTCTTAACTGAGTTATCATCTGATGGATACTAGTTTTCTTTTCTATTAAGATCTGCACTAATTATGTTATAAAAATTACTGTTGACATCTTAAAATTTAGTAAAATAAAAAAAGTAGTCTATGGATAAAATGAATAGCCAGACAAGAACTAGAACTACGGTGGAACATGAATTTAGACAAAATGAAAACATACATGACCAAGACAGAGAAAAAAGAAACATACTATTTAAATCCTGTTTAAATATGTAATATTATGTTCAGTCTTAAAAGAAGGTGTTAAAAAATTGCCATTATTTTTCTGTGTATTCAAAATGTAAACTTTACATGAACATTTTTTTCTTCTGTTCCCTTCTATTGACTCTAGCCTGGCCCATTCTGAAGGTTAATTTTTTTGACTTATTTACCATATATTACTGTGATACCTTTTATGGTACCTTGTCCATATTAATATTATAATTTGTGAATAAATAAAGTCATTTTTTGAAGTTTGTTTTTGAGCAAATATAGAATTTTTAATAAAGAAATGAGTTACAAACAATAATGTTTGCAAAGAAAAATAAACAAATAATTTTTGGATAGTCTATAGCAAGACTTAAATCCCCATTGTTTTTAGGTTAAATCAATTTACTTTGTTAATTTATTTTCCTCTCTGGTAATTTTCATTCAGCCATTAGCAGAAATGATTATAACTGGACAGGGTCATTTTATTACTACCTTTTTGGAAATGATATTTATTTCAGCTGACACAGTAATAAGAAAAACAGTATCAAGAGATTTATAAAATTCAGGCTAATTTTAAAACATATAAGATGAATTGTGAACTGGAAGAAAAATAATTCCATGTTATAATTTATATAAGAGGTGTTTCAGAATTGGAAATCTGGGAGATAGATCTATGCATTGCTTTCAGGCATTTTTCAGATGTCACCAGGAAACATGTCAGTATATGATCAAAAAACTGATAGACTCTGGATACAATCCGAAACCAACCCAGGCCTCTACAGAATTGTTCCATTTAACATTCTGAAGATATGATATCATTTTTAGAAAACTCTAAAAGAATGAGCTTTGAAGTTGAACTTCAAAACTACAGGCTCTTTGTCTGATCAAAATATAAATTGACTTTCAAAGCCATAATTACCTAAACCTGTCATTCCTGCAAGAATATATTGAAAGCAGATTTTTTAATATATCTATATCATAAATATCAAGGAAGATTACTATGGTGTTAGAGTATTAGTTTTTCCAAAACTAAAATTTTGGCAAGGAAAAATAATTGATACAGTTATTTATAATTTGCATGTGTGCCTAGAGCCCAGGGACATGTGATGTGAAAGGAAACATTTATATTTAGGAAAAATTGAATTGAGATAACATTAAATTCTAATATTTATTAGAAGTCTTTTACTTCCAAGAAGTGTGTTTCAGATAAAAATTAGTATCATCCATTTTAAAATGAGACATTAAAACTTCAAGAAGTCAAATAACTTGTTCAAAAACATGTTGGCAATAAGTGGCAGGACCTGAGTTTTAATACTGTTTGATTTGAAAGCAAATTTCATAACTACTCATGAAGGAACATTGAGAAAGTCTTAAAATTCACTATGGGTACTCTGGCATGTAAGGTTAGAAGTTGACCCTCCATTCTGACAACAAATAAATAACTGAATAAATTGAAAATTCAACAACTTTTCTTAGACCCATCAGAGAAGGGAGACCACAAAGCAAACCACTACCACCATAATTGGAGACACAGTCCAGTAGACATTGAGAATGACAACTTATCAGGGTAGAAATCTCCATGGGAATCAGGACTGGGGTATGAAAACCTGCATTGTGATGAGCTGCTAGAGGTTCTGTGTGGACAAGTTTAAGAGTTAAAAATTCCAGGGACCCAAGTCAGGAGGAGCCTTTATACTGCTGTGAATTTTACCTCTAGGAGTTCTACCAACATCCTCACAATGAAGACTAAAGAAAAATCCTCTTGTGCTCTAGCAAGGGGATTGGAAAAGAAAGCATTTTGAAGTATACCCTACCATTCTGTTCTCTAAATAAAGGCAGGTACACAGGAGAAATTAAATTTCAGAGCCTTCCCTTCCTGGTGGTGGAGAATCCCCACTTCTAGCTCCCTCTAGCCAGCCATTCCCATCTATGTGGGGAGACAGATGGACCAGTGAGTCTCATATTTCAGACTCATAGGCTCACCAAAATCCAGTCACTTAGTGATAAGAATATGGAACACTGAGCCTACCACCCATAGACAAACATTAATAAGAGCCTATTTATTGCAATGTCTTTTATTTAATGCATTGTGTTTACCATTTACCAAAAATCACTTTCACTAAAAAGCAGAGACAGTGCTGAACAGAATCAGATATAGCAAGAACAATGAAATTATCAGACTGGAATTTGACACAACTATGATTAATGTGCTAAGGGTTTTAATAGAATAAGTGGAAAAAATGCACGACCAGGTGGATAATGTAAGCAGAGAGATAGGCACTCTAAGAATCAAAAAGAAATGCTAGATATTAAAAACATAGTAATAGAAATGAAGAATGCCTTTAATGATTTCTTTAATAGACTATACATAGGAACGGAAAATGTCTCTGAACTGGAGGGTGTCTCAAAAGAAATTTCTAGCACTGAAAATTACTGAGAAAAAGACTTAAAATAAAAAACAAAACATAATACTTAGAAACCATGGAACACTACAAAATATGGAATATATATGTAATGGGGTTTTTTTAAAAAGAGGAGAGAAATATTTGAAACAATCATGACTGAGGATTTTCCCAAATTAAGCTCAGACATGAAACCACAGATCAACAGAATTACATCTTCTCTTCAGAGACCATACAACAAGAAAAGAGTATAACATTTAAAATGTTGAAAATAAAAAAACCCAAAATGTACTAATTCTATATCCTGAAAAATAATCATGAGAAGTGAGGGGAGAAATAAGAATATTTTCTGACAAATAAAAATTGAGGGAATTTGTTGGTATCTATACAGCTGGTACAATTTGTTGGTATCTATCAAGACAGTTACGTTTTGCAAGAAATGTTAAAAGAGATTTTTTAGAAGAAGGATGAAAAAGATCAGAAACTCAGATCTACAAGAAGAAGGGAAGGAGATTAGGAAAAGGAAAAGTGAGGGTAAAATCAAACTTATATTTTTCTTATCCTTAATTGATCTAACAGATAACTATTGGTTCAAAATAATGGTAGTAACAATGTATTGATAACATTTGCATAGAGATATAGATACTAATATGTTAGTTTCATGATCTAAAAAAGAGGATAAGTAATATCTTCCTGCAGGTTTATTGGAATTAAATTAAGTGACATATTTCTGTAATGTTTATCCCAATATCTACCATATGTAGTAAATATTTAATAACTGGTATTCGTGATTTTTTTTAAAAAGCATGCAGTTTGTTCTTATTTGTCCAATTGAATTGAAAAATGATTAAGGGCAAGGTTTATATCTGCTGCTTACTGTTAACCATAATAACCACTCATTTATCAAGTTTGATCATGTTATATGAAATGTCTCATCAAAATTTGTGATAGTCTTATGATGAAATTATTATGATTCTAGTGAAAAGATGAGAAAAGGGGCTTGGAAAATTTGAGGATACAAGTTATTAAAGAGAGGAATTGGGATTAAATGTAACAATGTATCTGCTTGTGCAGATAACAACAAACATAATTAAACCTGCAGAACCTAAGCTTAGCTTTTGATAGATGCTTGGGGACCTAATCCACACAATGTGAACCAACCCAGCATGATTGATACCGTTGAAGTAAACAATGACAGGCTGGTAAAGGTACAGAAGCAAGACTCTAAGTACTAAGGAGTACATAGAATCAGAGTCCAGATCCCTA